>NW_025048864.1:0-145362 GCF_019279795.1 Protopterus annectens | reverse complement strand
ACATGGGCCACTATCATGAGCCAGTAGTTGGTCAGTCAGGCCTACAAATGTTCCCCAAACCTGCATGTTTGCATGCTACAGTCTTTGGAGGTCATACAGTACCATCACTAGTGCCATGTATTCAGGGTTATGTCTGCCACACTTCATGACCTTGACTGTGTGCAGATACAGCCATTCTCAGTGGGTTTGTCTCTCCCCTCCAGTGCACTGTTGTGTTTCAGGATGACACACCCTCACCATCTCCTGCTACATTGCAAATGCTCGACATCTGTAGCATACACATGTGTCATATTGCAGTATCCCAAACTAGGAACACCATGTGTACTGACATATTCCTTGCCAATGCAGGGCAAACTTGCAGGTGTACAGTGGCACCAGCATTGTACAGATGGGGATGTCATCCCTGGGTTGGGGTGAGGTGTGGATTGTGCAGCACATGCATCATAACTGCAACTTCCTGGACTTCCCCAACATGGTGCTGGTACATCAGAACACATTGCAACACATGGCTTTGCCAGTGTCCCACCATTATGCAGGTCATATCTGTATTGAGCCCTGGCTGATGTTGCCTATGGTACACATAGGTTCATAGGTGAGTACTGGTCTATTGGTCTTGGGGCCTACATAAGCCTAGCCACAGGGGTTCCCAGGCATGTACCACCCAATAATATTATTCCCCTGTGCCCCTGTCAGGCTGTGGCGCAGACATACTACCCAGCGTGAATTCCCCATTTCCTATCCAGTTGTCAAGGGTTTTTGTAAAGTGGGCCAATGAGTAGCATTGCCTCATATGAATGGATAGTTTGTTCCAGAGTGTGGGAATTCCCTGGGACAGGGCCCTATCCCTCCAGTATGTTCTGTGTAATGTGTTGATGAGGTTTAGGGCTCTGGAGCATGTGCTTGCAGAGGGATTTGGATTTCCAAATGTGTAGCATGTTCAGCTGCTCTGTGTATGACATAGCTGTGTATGTTAGGTAGATGTCAGCTGTGCCTGGGCAATGTGCACCAGAGTGGAGCCATATTTGTCTGAGATGGTCTGTGTATTGCATGTGTTTGAGGCTGGTAATCCCATCAGTGAGGTGTGTGCTCTGTCAGTGAACATGTACAGCATGCATTATGGGTAGGTTTGTTAGATGTGTACATGGCCTACACCTTAGCTATGACATGCACAGTGTATTGCCAAGCATAACCTTAAACCATACTCCAGCATCCGGCCGCTGCCTTGCTGGTATCCCAGAGGTACCTAAATTGGGATGAGTCCGTTTGCAAAATATTGGACTTATTACGGTCGTTATTTAGATGATATAATCATTCTATGGAATAACAGTGAAGATATACTCAAACAATTTTTGGCATTCATTGATGAAAGTACAGACTTTTTAGAATTTTCACGTTACTTCATTTGATAAAATAGACTATTTAGACATTACTATTAGCAAAAACAATTTGGATAAATGTTTTGAGACGACCATATATAGAAAACCCACATACTCAAATACACTGCTGCATTTTGAAAGCTTTCACCCTATACACCAAAAGAAGGCCTTAGTAAAAGGACAAGGGGTAAGACTAGCTAGGATGATTTCAAATTATTGTGAATTTCTAGACCAAATCAACATCCTTACTGACATGCTAGTTAAGAGAGGCTACCCCCTAGGTTTTGTAGAAAAAACATTACAAGAAGTAGTCCATAAGAGGAACAATGGGCATTTTTTTCATTATTGGGTAAGGGTATTGAAATTGGTCATTCAAGTGGGGGGGGGTACAGAACTTAAAACCTTCAACAAAGCTGGAATTTTTAAATACAACCAGCAATTTACAGATGTTAGACATATTATACAACATAATTGGAATGTATTTAATATGAACAAGGAATATACAGATGTAGTGGGAAAGGTGCCCAACATCGTATATAAAAAAGACACAACTTTGAAAAATATGATAGAGAGGTTACATGATGGTTATTATGGAAAGAAAGGCATGTTAAAATGTGGTTTTTGTATGCAATGTCAACATATTATAGAGGGAACTGAGATTTACATTCCAAATTATGGGAAATATGTATATAAGAAAAAATATTCATGTAATAGTAAGACAGTTGTTTATTTAGCAAAGTGTTCCCAATGCCCCAGTTTCTATATAGGAAAGACGATCAATGCACTGAGAAGTAGAATATACCAACACTATTATGACATTAAAAAACAAGACATCAAAAATGTCCTAGCTTTACATATTAAAAATAATGAAGGACATTATTTTAAGTTTTGCATTATAGAGCAAGTTTCTTTAGGTGAAAGGGGTGGACCCCTTAATAACTACCTAGAGGCTAAGGAACTTAGGTGGCAGTTAAGGACAAATGCAACACAAGAACCAGGTTTGAACAGTAACATATCCATTAGCTCTATATTAAGATTAAAAGCTGAAGGTTATTTACAACTGTAAACATACATTTATTTTATTAATTTTATATATTTATGATGTAAGTGGTGGTAATTTTTGGAGTTGTATTTACATGGCGAAAGGGAATATTATGGATGTTGATGTGTTGTTTTGTTTTGTATTTATGTAATTTAATTTAATCATTATGATGTCATTAATTGATTAACTAACATATTGTTAATTATTGGTGTAATTGATTCATGTATAAAAGGAGGGTTAGCTACGATGTACTTCATTCTGATGAAGTTTTTATTAAAAATAAAAGCGCTAAAGTACACTCTGTGGATTTGTGTTTATTCCTTCTGGTGGTGTGTCTAAATTGGGATGAGATAGAATTGATGTCAGTGGCTACAGCTGTGCCATTGCTACAGGATGGGTGCAATATTACAGTAAAACAACAGCTGAAGTCCACACTACTACAGATTATGCACAACTGATTACCAGTACTACACAGCAACAGACTCCACATCTCACATCTGCATGATCTACCTGTACAGATGCATACACAACAGTTGTCTACTGATATGTCCTGGAACCTTACCTGCATGCTCCATTTCTGGTGTGTGGGTAGCAGCCACCTCCATGACTGTATATGTCTGTAGCTCTTGTGGGCGGGCAGGTGCCACCAGGCTTATGAGCAGCTCCTCAACTCTGGTGAGGGGGGGATGGATGTTATGGCCCCCCCGTTGCAACGTTGTCACCCCGCACAGCAGCAGCATGGCGACTTACATGGCAGAGGAGGTCACTACAATGATGGTGGAACTCCTCATATGTACGGCTGTACATGCCCACTTCATTTACCCTGAAGATCACATCATTCCACATGGTGGTGGTGCGCTCATGCTGATCATGGCTTGTCCTGGAGAAAAGCAGCTGCTAGTGCTGGATGAGGCTGGTGAGTATGATGTCATCCTCAGTGACACTGTATGTTGGATTCCTTGGGTGTGCCACTGTCCCTGAAAGACATAAAGATGGAAATATGTCTGAGCAACTCATATGACATGGTTACCATAAGACAATATACATATCAATCTACCGCCACCATATCAGCTCCAACTTAATGTTCACACAACGCAAGTGGTATGTCTCCAATTTATCTACCATTGAGACATATATTGTATTGTACAACACTTTCTGCTATGTGTTTATAGACATGCTCCCTGTGGGGACACTAGAGTTGCTGGCCTTTTACAGAGTATTTCACCTGCATGCCATTGTCACTGCCACTATGTTTCCACAGATGCATGTGGTATGCTTGCTATGTGATTGCTACACATCTGCCATTCTGTGTTATTGGGGATATCTATGCATGCTGTTGGACATGTTCTGGGATTGTGTGGACTATTACAACCCAGATATGTTCCATGACAGTGACACAACAGTATGTGTAGGGATTATTTGCCAGCAGAAACACCGCTCCCACCTAATGTGGATGTTGCCTGTACACATCACATCTGCAACCCACCAAGGAACCTCATTATCTACTGTTCCAGCACTGCCTTCACATGGAACCACCTCAGGGGATGGTGCCCCCCCAGGTGCACACACAGACATATGTCTGTCACCCACAGTTAGGTCCAGGGTCTGGTGCATAGGGAGCTCCACAGAGACATGGGTTATGCATTACATCACCTGGAGGCATGCAGTACACATACACAAGGTTAGACATGCATGTTCCTCCTGCTCAGCCCACAGCCCAGGCACATTTCTGTACATGTAGATGCTGTCATGACTGTCCATGGGTGGGCATCATTTTCCCTTTGTTCCAATATGGGGGCTCAGTGGCCTCCACATTCCAAACAAAACTACCCATCCACAGTGTTTACCCACCACATGTGTCATATTCCAGTTCTGTATGCTGTCTTGTTTGTCACCCAACCAAACCTACATAGCAATATGTGCCTACTACCCTTCACCAACATATATATCCCACCTTCTCAAACAATTGCAATGTGTTCCCAACATGGATTACACACCACACTCCACACTCCATTTTACAGCCATGTACTGGTGTGTAGATGTGTTGTATATTGATGTGTGATGTTCTCTCACACATGTCATAGCAGGGGACATGTTTTGACATATATATATATATATATATATATATATATATATATATATATATGTATACCAATACGTGTCAGTATTATGTATCGTGTGTGTTTGTATATATATATATATATATATATATATATATATATATATATCTATATATATATATATATATATATATATATATATATATATATATATATATATATATATCTATAGACACACACACACACACACACACACACACACACACACACACACACACACACACACACACACACACACATATATATATATATATATATATGTATGTATGTATACATTTATATATATATATATATATATATATATATATATATATATATATATATATATACGTATGTGTATATATGTGTAGATACCATTATGTCTTGTTTATATACCTATATATATATGTATAACTGTCCGAGGTTCTGTAGACATACACAGCTGTGAATATATATCACACATATATTTATCTGTATGTGGGATGCATACAAACATCTGGTCCACACTCTTGTAACTTTCTTTACTTCACAGCTGAACTGTTCTGCCTTGCTGCAACACAGACAGGTGTCACATGTGAACAGTCTACTAACATTAGTGGGTATATATGGTGACAGATTTTAGATAAGCATATTATACTGCTATGGCAGTTGGGCATGCCATGCTACACTGTAACATGACTGTCCTTCAGGTGATGTGCTCTCACACCCATGTATCTATCATGGCAGTATTAATACCACCACCAGCCGCTGACCACAGTAATGTACAGAAGACAGATATCATAGGTCACATCTTTGCCATTCACTGCTGATCTGCACAGTTGACAGGTATGTCCCACTGCCCACAGGGACAGACACTATTATCTAGAGCAGTTGTTGAGCAGAACATCATTACAGGAACAACTACAGATGCCACATATAAATCATTTCACATTATATATCCTATTATTCTATGCCATATACGACATGCAAGTAAATACATATCTGTTTCACATACCTTTTATGTTTTTTCCACTGTAACAAATCCCTGAGCTTTGTTATTTGTTTTTAATTTATGTTTTAATTTTTTCCTTTATCTCACTCTCTCTCTCTCTCTCTCTCTCTCTCAGTCTCTCCAGTAGAGTGATTGAGCTGGTTTGAATAGATTGCAGCATGCTTTTGTAGGTATTTCACATGATCAGGTGATGGCCTTTGCACCAGTAAGTGTCCACCAGTTGCTAATTGCATGCATCACACTGTGTACTACTTCAGATAAACATTGTCATGGCAACCCAGTACTATAAACTGCTGACCTCTGTGGGCGTTGTCCCTTCACCTTTCCAGTATGGATGACATCCGTCCTGTGTGTGGACATCAGTGTTACAGGCAGCAGGTAGCAATACCTCTAACAGCAGAACCTGCGGACACAGGCCAAACACATATTTGGGTAAGGTTCCAGACCTACAGATAGAGTGAGTAGTGTTGTTGTGTGCATTGTATCTTGCTGGTCTTACAGGGTTTCTGTGTACATGGTACTTTAGTATGGAATATAGTCTGTCTGCATAGCTCTCAACTGTGGGCCTATCCATATGATAGCCAGAGGATTGGCTGTTAGGTTTTGTCTGTGCACCACACAGGTACTGTCCCAGATATATCAGTGGCATTCTGTCTGTTGAGTGCTATCAGTACATGGCTACATCCATTTGTATTTAGATGTTGTATTCCTGCATAAGGGTATGTTGCAACAAATCCTGTAACACCAGCAATTTCCAGGATGTGTAACAGCAATAATGCAAATATGGCCCTGTGTTCCTGCCTCTGTCCTACACATATATGCCAGTCTTTGTCCTGCTGTGATACAGAAAGGGGTTGTTAGGTAATGGCCTATCATTAAACAAAATCCAAGACACGGAGGAGAGAACACAGCCGAAGGTATAAAACGTTATAGTTCAAAAAGTATAAATGATCTTCTTTTATCAAACGAACATAGAACGCATCCCACAAAGACGTTAAACAGGCTGTTTTATTAGAGTAAGCGCTTTCACCTACATGGCTTCTTCAGACTCATGTAACAACAGACAAAAACACTCACAGACATTTAAATAAATTCATGGGCGGGAAATGCTAATCAATAACTCCACCCAATTCAACATTAGATCTTGCATAAAAACTGAATGTCAAAATTAAAACTTGCATAGAAACTGAATGTCAAAATGCTCCATAACTAGCATAATTAAAAACATAACATATGGCATTTATGAAAATACAAATTCATGTATCAAAAAACATTAAAACATAGTAATGATGATAATGGCAATTGCATTTAGTACGATTGACCATCCATAAATAATGACTAATCTAAAAGGACTATTTATATATGATGAAACCTATACTTTATGAGTAGACATAAAAAGACATAAGAGAGACACATTTATTGTTACATACTTGGTGCATCTGGAGGAGGGTTTACTCCACGTCTATTATCCCCTTTTTAAATGGCCTATCATTATTTACTGCTAGTATTAGTGCTATCATCCCAGTCATGTCATGGACTCCCACACCAGCTGTTGGCCACAGTCCATATATATGAGGGCAACAGCTGGACAACATATATGTGCCCTTGTACATTCCAGAGGTCAGTGTGTGGTACACAGTGTTCCTTGCCCTTATACAGCCTTTTATGGCAGGGGGGGGGGTCAATGGCATTAACCTAGGCTGTGACACATTTTCAGGGATATAAGTGTTAAGACAAGGGGCATTCAGTGTGATAGTGAGATGTTAGGTTAAGCAATGTTATGTACGAGATACTGTGACATTACCACAAGTGCTACATTTCCCCCTAGGGCTTGACTACAGGGTGTAATTGGAGGCTGCTGAACTACATCTGTAATTGTTGATTGTTACTTATCTTGAAGGCAAATCCTGTGTCTACTGTTGTACTAATTGAAGGCCTTGGCCTGGACAGCATAGTATGGTATATATCCACATTGCTTGCATCTACTGTTTTGTGTGGGCCTTGCATTCATCACTGATTACATATTTCATAATTTATGTGGTGTAAGTACTGGCATACATTATTGTATAGTACACAAAATTGGTACATAAAAATCTGCTGCCAATCATTAGCGGACCGGAGTTCCGCTGTGGTGACCCCTAACCAGGAAAAGCCAAAAGATACAACAACACAGATAACAATTTTCTGTGCATGCATACCTGTGTGTCATGTCATGTCCTTTGAATTGTGGGTGGGTATATGTTTAATGTCAGTATTCTCATTTGTGGGAATGGTTGCCACACTATGCATTTCACAGGTACCAGTTACAGGGCTTGTGGCTGAGGGATATACTTTTAACCCAGTACTTCCACACTACTTCTACATATGCATGGCTACTAATACCTTTTGTCTGTGTATATGTGTATGTACCTATATATATCTCATATAGCGATATCTAAATATATGTATCTATATATATATGTATCTATATCTATGTATATATATATATACATATGAACATATTTATCTATCTATATACAATTGATGTTATATGATTTGTGAGTCATACATACATATATATATATATATATATATATATATATATATATATATATATATATATATATATATATATCTACTTATAGCTGTCTATCTGTTTACATATTACATATATATATCTGTCCATATGACCATGCAAGTTCGGCTGATATTTTGGCCTGTACCTCATTCTCTTGACAATTGACATGGATGATCGCAGCACTGAAGTTAATAACTAGTGCCAACACCTTTGTGTTTCAGACTTCGTCTCTTTCTTCATATGTGTTCTAATACATATAACTGTGTAACTAGCAACATTTTAAGTGTATTAGAGCAGTAGTTGACATACCCACATTGTGGTACACTTTGTCCAGACTTCTTGCATTAACAGTTTGTGTGGTATGATATTACTACATTTCCTGTTTTGTTGACTGAATGTGTTGGATGATATGTTTGTGAAAACATCAGGGCTATGTATATATTTGCCATGGTTTAGTGGTAAATCACTTTGTGTATGGAGTGCAGTGTTCTGGGTTTGAGACGTGCAGGGGCAGTTTATTTTGTTGATGGGCAGAACACGGGCTGTTGGATACAGAGTGATTAAGGCACTTTAAAGCAGTTGTAAGCGGGTTTGTGCAGAGCTAAGCACTGCTAACTTCTAGTTACAGTTTCTTATACTCAGCTTCTATATTGCTTAACCTGTGTAGGCCATGCTTACTCCTGCGCAAACAGGCTGAAACCCACTTACTGCTGCTTAAAAGTGCCTACTCCCGCTTACCCCTGCACTAATTTCTTTAAAAGAAAAGAAAAAGTGGTGATAGGAAAGTGGTGAAAAAGGGACACAAAGAGGGAAAGACAGTAAGTAAGATAGCTAGGGATGTGCAGGAAGGGTGTAGAGAAGGTCAATAGTTGTCCATTTCTTCTAAAGCAACAGCTGTGCATATGCAATGAATTTGGAGGTACATATGAACACTCCAACCCCTGGGAGAGGGGTGAGGACAACAATAATATGTTGTGATGCCAATTAGACCAGATTACGTGTGTCCAGTGGACTTGTGTGCAAAATGGACAACTATGCATGGGGTCTTGAAACTCCATATTGAGCTCCCTATGAACCACAGCACTGACCAGACTACAGGTGACATGTTCCTCTCCACGCCCGCTCCCAAGGGGGGGGTGAGCCCCATCCCCTGCGGCGGTTCCACCTGAAGGTGGTGCACGGCCAACGGAGGAGGAGGTCCCAGGCTGAGCCCTGGATGTGCTGGTACCTGGTGCCATGGCCAGCTGGGGTGGGACAGGTGGGTCCGCTGGGACTGACCTTCCCATACGAACTATGCTGTAGCAGGTTTATGACAGATATGGGTTAGTAATAGTCAACAGCATTCGGGATTAGTTATAACAGCATGCATAGTTATTCCCATTAACCCAAAACACCAGATTTAACACAGTTGGAGAGCAAGCAGAACACATGCATATATGGAACAACAATGGCCATTACAACAGCATGCAGATTTCATTGATGGCAACAAGCCACCAGTATGGGTGTATTTTAACATGGCACATGCATAGAAACAAATGTAAATATTTATAAACCATTAGGACAAATGTCCCAACATAAGTTTGGAGTGTACACATACCAGTTGAGGTGTGTCATTGTGTTATTTTTGCACATATGGTAGGGGTGAGAGAGAGATTCATTTAACAATTTATATATCCTTGAAGTTTTCACAACATTCTTAGTCACTGCAGCGATCTGTCCCTTACATGTATTCTTACACTACTCGATGGCCTTATATTGTACACTGGTATGTTTATAGATTATTATATACATGACCTGTGTCTTACATACAGGCATGACAGGATGCAGGTGTTAATGCAACATATGTTAAGAATTGCTCTCATACACTTTGGGTGAGTTGCTAGAATGACAGGTTTGTTTTCATATACATTCTCTGAGTATGGACACGTCTGACTATCAGTTATATGTCGTTAACAGCTGCCTACATTTCTTGGATCATCACACTGATTTTTCAGGGGAACAGGGTACCAGGCTGGTTATGTGGGCCATTTATCTGGACATGCTGGACAGATTGGAACCGTTGTGGGGTATGAATATTCGTACAACTTTCTATTTGAATTTTCTAGCAAATTCTGTACAGTTGGGTGTAATGATGCATACAGCTTTTTATCTGAACATTGTAACAAAATCTGTACAGTTGTGGGGTACGGTTATGCATACAACTTACTAGCACTCCCGGGATTCAAACCCCTGCTGTGTGTGACAAATAACATTACAGTTAACATCACAGTACACTGTGCTATCAGGGAATTGATATGTGGGTTTCTACTGTTTTCTGTGTAAGTCTTCCTCACTTGTACAATATGATTGACCTCTTGGCACTTCCAACATTGTTATACAGAACTTCATACACATTTTATCTGCATACCACAGTGTGGGCAACACTGCTTAATACAACAGTACTATTTATAATATGCAACAGTTCAACAGCATATGACAGAAGAGTAAACAGAAGCACTTCACAGAATATTACACATTTATTTCTACTGGTACGACACTTTCTAAGGCTCATATTTATTTATTACAGTAGATGCTGAATGGTTACTAACCTGCCTCATGACGCAGCCTTTACAACCTAGCATCATGGGCTTGCTGGTTCGCAGCCCGCTCATCTGCAGCTGTCAGAGAAGTACAGTGATATTTAGCCATATCTATCCATAGTATACATAAGCTAGGCAATTATTAACTACTTAGTAGAATGAGTACTTAGTACTGAGGCATTAGGCATCTGCTGAGACTCCTGGATCCACTGTTCCAGTACATCCACCCTCCACCACTTCAGGTCATCATGGTGATGCCTGACCTACTCACCAGTCCGGGGGATACCTGTGGCACTGGTGAGGTCATGGGTGAGACTGTCCCAGGCCTCCATTTTATACTGTGAGCCCTGGTAGTGGTCCTGCAGTAGTCTCTGCTCATGGTGTTTTACCAGGAGCCATACCATGAATTTTGACTCCTGGATGCCCCAGCGCTGCACTCTAAATTGAGTGCCTTCACCCACAACAGCCATTCTGCATGCAGTAGGAAGCTACAACCAGTTATGGGAAGTATTCCCACCTGTGGGGTTCAAATACAGCCGATTTCCTGCACTTTTCTGTGATTGACCAGTTTTGAAAAGGCTAAGCTATGGGTATCCCTGCTTACCTAAAGTTGGCAGTGCTTAAAGAGGTATACCACTAGGCAGATTGAATTGGCTCCCCTACACATTGCTTACATTTACTAAGTTGAGCTGTGCTGCGGTTAGAATTGCTTAATAATTAATTAGCACTATATTTGCCTTTTGGTAGTGATTTATTATTCATTCCAGGTTATATATGTGTCTGGTATCTGTGATTCATGTGTGGATATACTGTATGGGGTCCTGGGGACTTCTACACTTTATTACAATAACACCTCAAATCCATTCTTACTGCAGTACTCCAGTTCACATATTTATGTTCTGTGGCAGGTTATACAACATCACACTATACATAGATTCAATTCACATGTTTGGTTTGATTTTCCTGTGGTGAGGATTAGTTTGCTGATACCTCATTTATATGTATTGCTATGATGGTTTGGTGGTATACAGGGTCCTGAGTTCGAACCTTGCAGAAGCTGTTTATTTTGTTGCTGGGCAGAACATGGGCCATTGGGCGCAGGGTGATTAAGGCACTTTAAAGCAGTTGTAAGTGGGTGTGCACTGGTTTGCGCGGAGCTAAGCAATGCTAACCTCCAGTTACAGTTTCTTACACCCAGTTAGCTTCTACTTTCCTTAATCTGTGTAGGCAATGGTTATTCCCATGCAAATGCACTTAAACACGCTTGCTAGTGCTTATATATGCTTACTACTGCTTATTTGTGCTTAAACCTGCTTACTAGTGCCTTATTCGTTATGACACTGACACTTCACATATGCATTTAATGCAGTACTCCAGTTCACATTTAAATGTTATTTAGTAGGTTATACAGCAAAAAACTGTAAAGAAATGTTCATATACAGATTTCACATGGAAAACGGTATGTGCTGCAGCAGGACTGGAACTGGGAATGCCTGCTCGTTAGGTGGATTCTCTGACCACTACACTATCGCTGTGCTGCTTCATTTGCATTTATCTTCCTTGTTATCCTCTTCAGCCTTTTAAGCTGCTTTAACCATAGCTAAGCGATGGGCACACCTGCACACCTACAGTTAGCTGTACTCAGAGTTTTAAAGAAAAATAAAGGGTTTTCTTCTTTTTATTTTTATGTCCTGTTGCTGTTGTATACATGTGGGACTGTTGGTAGGGATATGCGAACACCTATGAGCAGTCTCATTCATTTAGTTACACTTTCTGCTGTTCTACTTGGCAGGGGCATGTTTATTCTGAGAGCTCTGCTCTCAGACATGCCCACTGCACTCGTCCACGTTCCATGTAGGATTAGGAGATCAGGCAGCGCGTTTTCATTAATATGCATGGCGTGCTGCCATCCTCCTCCTAAACGGCCACTTCTGTGTAGGACTAGACTAGTCCTGCATGGAAGATTAGTGAATTCGGTGATATTTTCTTATCATTTTACAGACGTTACATCCTATAACTGTATTATTATTGCCTGTATAGTTTACTGCATTTGTGTACACTAATAATGTAGGGTATTCTCTTAAAGTAGATTCTGAAAAGTTCTGAGTTCTCTTAAAATGTATACTCTTATGGCCTGTGCATTTACCCAATTTACTTTGATAGATTATATCCCTCAATTATTTTTCAGTTGTTTTAACATTTACTCCTTACATACAATTATACTAAAGTAAGAATTTATTTTCTCCTGGATACAACATTATGTTTTCATTTACTGATTTTAGCAAACCTATATTGATTCCCAATGGATGATAACCAATGTTTTAAGTTAATGTGTTTGCATTTGTAGTTGTTAATAGTCTGTAGTGTATTTTCTATATATTTTGAGTCAGTAGATTAATTATATTATTTTGAAAATAATGTGATATTAATAATCAAACCCTGATGAATATTACTTATCCATTCAACTTGGTTATTTTGGATTTGTTAACATTACACAACTGTAAAAGTATTTTTTTTCAAATTATTACCATAGTTCAGCCTATATATAACAGTTTTAAAACTAAGGGATATAACATGGGTTTTGTATCCCTAAATCCCAGACTTCCACTATTCAATGTTTTAATATGATTTTTGCAAGTTATTCTTGGCTTATTAGAATACTGAAAGAAGGTTATCACAATAGTTCTTTTTTTCTTGTTGAAACAGGCTAGCAGTTTAAACCCTTACACTACCACTCTCTATTGTATTTCATTGTTAACCCATACTTTGTTTTACTGTTCTCCCTCTTTTGCATTGTTGTCAGAATGCAAGATTATTTCCAATACTAAGCAATATATTTTTGAAAAATTCCCCTATTAAATAGTGAGGATAACTCTCTATAAGTCTTCATTTTGCATCAGTATAACCAAAACCAAGTATTAGAACAACTCCTAAGATAGCTAATAACTACTTTATTGGGTATAGAAAATGATCTGCTATTGTAGAATTTAAAGCAGAATATCACAATGGAAAAGAATGTGTCACATCTCGGCAAGTAACCCACAAGTAATCTCAAAGTTTTGATAATATTGGATTACTCTTTTCTGTTTTTCTTATTTTTTCTTTACTATGACGCGTTTTTTTTCCTTTTTTGTTACATTTTTATTTATTTTTTTCTGAACCTTCTTAACACTTCTAGCAAACTTATTAGATTATCTTAGATTTGACATATTTTCATAATATGTGCAAGCCAGTATAAAAGCTGACATGGTCCCCTGGATTCACTAATCTTCCGTGCAGGACTAATTAGCCCTGCATGGAAGCACCCATTTAGGAGCAAGATGGCAGCGTGCCATGCATATTAATGAAGGTCCGCTGCCCGAGTTCCCAGGCTTACATGGAGAGTATACGAGTGCAGGGGGCATGTCTAAGAGCAGAGCTCTCAGAATAAAAACGCACCTGCAATGTAGAACAGCAGAAAGTGTTAAGAAATTAGTGAGATCGCTCATAGGTGTCCACATATCCTCACCAACAGTCCCCTATGTGTACAATAGCAACAATACATATAAATAAAATGAAGAAACCCTTTTATTTTTATTTTTAAATCCAATTAAAGCTAACAGTAGGTGCATGGGTGTGCCCACTGCTTAGCTACGGTTAAAGCAGCTTAAAAGGCTGAAGTGGATAACAAGGAAGATATACGCAAATGAAGCAACATAGCAATAGAGTAGTGGGCAGAGCATCCACCTAATGAACAGGCATTCCCGGTTTGAGTCCCAATGCAGCACAGTCTATTTTACATGGCAAAGCACATTATAACCAATTTTTTTGATGCAAAACCCACTAAATAACACATAATTATGAACTAGAGTACTGCAGGAAATGCACATGTGAAGTATCAGTGTCATAATGAATAAGGCACTAGTAAGCAGGTAGTAAGCAAATGTAAGCACAAGTAAATGTGTTTATGTGCATTTGCATGGGGGTAAGCACTGCCTGCACACATTAAGCAATCTGGAAGATAACTGAGTATAAGAAACATTAACCAGAAGTTAGCAGTGCTTAGCTCCGCCCAAACATGCGCATCATAATATTACAGTATATGGACTATCTGTTCAACACCTCCCTCATATGTGCCACTCACACACTAACCCTACATATACTGGGCCACTACACAGTTTGGTCTGATGGCTGACTGTGGCATGGGACATGTGTGTGTGTATGGCCCTACAAACATGTACGCCATACACATGTAACATCAGATAGGATGGGACCTAGGACGATGACAACTACCACAGTCTCTACACAGGCCAAGGTACATATTAACAATACACACACTGTTGACGTTCACCATAACTATACAGACCTCAGTACTGTACAAATAACCACAGCATGTCCAGGTTATGTCGTCAAATATAACAACTACTGTACATAACATGTGTAGCAGTCTGATATCTCTCTGGCTTGTTATCAGGTATGGTGACACTAAATATTGTGTACAGCACATATGCACCTCTTAATGCATGACATATGTACAAAGGTTGACTGGGTTGTGGCTGAAAGCACATACACAGGGCCAATACTAACACAATGCTGTGATAACGGCATACATTTACTGTTGTAATAGGGTTTGTTGCAACATATGTCCTATGAGGGGTATGAAGTCAGTAACTGTCATGGCTTACACCATCTACAGACTGCAATCCTCACACTACCTTTTACGGTTCACAAATACATGTTCTGTGAGTAACACATGACACCAAAGGCACCACACACTGCCCAGTCTCCAGATGACCCTACAGATGGGGAGTCCTCATAAACATACAACTGACATGGCAGGTATTAATACATGTAGGACAGCCATATCCACACACGCCCTGTTAAATCAACATTACTCCAGATGCAGTATAGCAGCACTTACAGTCTATAGTCAGGTCAGGCACATCCCCCTCCTGTGTGTTGGCCTGTTTCCACACTGTATGTTGTCAGAGGTAAATCCCCACTCCATCTGAGATGCTGTTTGCCAAACAACAGAATGAGTTCCTGCTCACAGTGACTGAAAAGGACCAACACAAACATGATGTTCCTAGATATTGGAGTGTGTTTCCATGCAATTGGCTATGGGAATGTTACCACAGCTCTTCCACATGCAATCAGCTAGGGAAGGGCTGCAATTCATGCAGAGG
Source organism: Protopterus annectens (assembly GCF_019279795.1). Taxonomy (NCBI): domain Eukaryota; kingdom Metazoa; phylum Chordata; order Ceratodontiformes; family Protopteridae; genus Protopterus; species Protopterus annectens. The sequence goes on along the minus strand of NW_025048864.1, from coordinate 129,553 downwards.
CCATCAGTTGATCATGAGCATTACCTAAAATACACATGCTGCTGCCTAAGAAAAGCAGGTTTCGGTCTCCATATCCACCAGTGGAGGGAGTGAGGGAGGAAGACAGAGGCACTGGTAAGTTAGGGAGGGGTGGGAGAGTAAAAACTAAGCATATTTGTGTCACAAACCTACCAGCACAGGGAATCAACCCCCTGATGACTAAGCACTGCTACCACAGTCATATGCAGTTGTTGGATGCACCACATAGGTTACCTGTTATGGAGTCTGCAGAACTTATATGTGATGGTGAGTGACATCTAAAACAGGGATATGGTAGCTCTACAGTAGGTGATGTACACATGCCTGTCCGCATGAACAGGTGCCATCGTCAACACAGCCACACTCTCACAGGGAAGCACACACATTGACACCCTTGGCAGAACCAGGGATGCAGCTCATCACTAGTGAGATTGCCACAACACATTACTGTCCAGGTATCACATGCACCATATGGGTCATATGGAGGTTATATGGGAAAAGGGTATGGGGAGGTGTCTGACATCAGACAGCATGCATTAGTATGCCACTGGGGGTTGTAGTGAGTGTGGATGTGATCATACGCATCATACAACACACACACAAACACACAGGGTGCCAGTACTGACATGCATGGGTGCATTTCTGCACGGGTATGTGGTGGTTGACTGTGGCAGATGGCTATACAAGGCTAGGTGATGGGTATACCTTGGCATCAGGCCACATGACAATGGTCTGCATTGTGGCTCAGGCCTGTGGTTTCTGCATTTGCCCACACAGGTAGGTATTGTATCCACCATCCAGTCACCTGGGTGGCTTGTGCATGTGGCCAATGCAGTGCATCACCTGCCATGTATGTGTTCCCTAGGCCATGACATGGACAGTGTCTGGGATGTCCATACTTCCCACATGCATGTATAGTGACATGTGGACCGGTACCTGGGGTGTCGGGCCCATGTTATGTACACAGATTATCATCAGATGTGTCAGTCGTGGCCACCGGTGGCAGGAACTGGTAATGGACAGCAGGTTAACCCTGCACCTACATTGATAGCATGCTACCGGCATTCCCTGGTGTCAGTGGCATCTGACCATACAGGGCATGTTTTCAGGCATGGTATGCCCTTTGTGGGTTGCATGTGATGGCACCACAGGTGTTGCAGGTGTCCAGCGGGGAACATGAGGAAGGTGCACTGTCTGCATGTATGTGCCTATTGGACAGATAGACAGGGTGCCATGCCCACTATAGGCCACTGCAATCACACCATAGTTACTATCAGTCGCCAATATGCAATGCACACATATTGGCCATTGCCTCGGCATGTGTGTGTGTGTGTGTGTGTGTGTGTGTGTGTGTGTGTGTGTGTGTGTGTGTGTGTGTGTGTGTGTGTGTGTGTGTGTGTATGTGACATGGGTTGAGAGTGTGCTCTGGGTAATACTGGGGTTGCTAACTGTGATTGCCTGGCCATGGTGTCACATGTATGGATATGGATTTGCACCCTAGCCTCTCGGCTATTTCACATCTGTTATCCCTGTAAAGTGGACATTGTGATTTAGGGCCATCATAAAAGACATTTGCAAAATCTGCCCCAAATTGGGCCCAGGTGTCACACACTCACACCCAGCTCCAGACAGGATACAAGCTACAAACACACACACACATATATGCACCTGTCATATCTTGGAGTTGAACCCCTACCTATCTAGTTTAGGTATACTACAGCATTATGCAGTTACAGTATGTACCACGGAGACTACAAGAGTACCCTTTCCCCAAGGGTGTATTTCACATTTGATGACATTAGCAGGACTGCCAAAGTAGACCACTGAATATGTACTGAGTGTGACTAGCTTAAAATTAATTGCTCCCCACAGAGACAGTGTAACACACACAAAACACCCACAACCAACACGCATGGGTATAGAACCTCTAACAGAGGTCTATATCACACTACAGCATGAAGCTGTTTTAGGACGTACCACAGGGGATTACTAAGGACCTCCTTCCCCAAAGGTGTATTTCACATTGAATGACATCAGCAGGACTGCCCAGTAGGCCATTGAATATGTACTGAGTGTGACTAGCCTAAAATGCATCGCTCCTTACACAGACAGTGGAACACACACAAAACATACACAAAACATACACAACCAACATGCGTGGGTATAGAACCTCTAGCAGATATCTACATCACACTACAAAAGTAAGCAATTACAAGACATGCTATGGATATCACTAGGCTACTGCTTCCCAGAGGTGTATTTCTAGGTGGATGACATCAGTAGCCTTGCCAAAGATGAGTATTTGAATTGTAGGGAGTGTGACTACCCTAAAAAGCATTGCTAGCTACAAAGTCAGACAGACACACACACACACACACACACACACACACACACACACACACACACACACACACACACACACATGCCTGGGAATTGAACTCCTACCTAACGATTTTACCACACTTTGGCAGTACGCAGTTATGTGATTCACCACAGAGATTACTGGGATGCAACTTTTCCAGGGATGTATTATTAGGTGGATGACATCAGCAGCCTTACCAAAGTAGAGCATTTCAATTGTAGGTAGTGTGACACCTTAAAAAGCATTGCTCTCTAAACAGACAGACACACACTTGCCATGTCTGGGAGTAGAACAGCTATTTACCTAATTTAGCACACTACAGCAGTACACAGTTATAGAATGTGCTACAGAGATTACTGGGTTGTATCCTTCCCAGAGGTGTATGTCTAGGTGGATGACATCAGTAGCTTTGCCAAAGTGGAGCATGCAGATTGTATGGAGTGTGACTACTCTAAAAGCATTGCTCTCTACGCAGACAGGGTCACACAGACACTTGCCATGTCTGGGAGTAGAACAGCTACCTACATAATTTACCACACTACAGCAGTACACAGTTACAGGACACACAATAGAGATTACTGGGTTACATTCTTCCCAGAGGTGTATTTCAAGGTGGATGACATCAGCAGCTTTGCCAAAGTAGTGCATTTAAATTGTAGGGTGTGTGACTACCCTAAAAAGCATTGCTCTCTACACAGACAGTTGCCATGTCTGGGAACTGAAGATCGACCTAACTATTTAATCACATTACAACAATATGCAGTTATGGGACACGCCACAGAGATTACAGGGATACAGTCTTTCCAGGGATGTGTGTCTAGGTGGATGACATTAGCAGCCTTACCAAAGTAGAGCATTGCAATTGTAGGGAGTGTGACTACCCTAAAAAGCATTGCTCTCTACTCAGACAGACACACACAGTTGCCAAGGTTGGGGTTAGAACTCCTATCTAACTGGTTTATCACACTACAGCAGTACGCAGTTATGGGACATGCCACAGAGATTTTTGGGATACGACTCTCCCAAAGGTGCATTTCACAGGAGATGACCTCAGCAGGCTTGTCATAGTGGAGCTATGGGGAGGGCAGTGTGTGTGCATGGGACATATCCCATTCATCTAGGGCTTGACATGCCACATGCAGGCACAACCTGGGTCATATTCCAAAGGTACATGTATACAGCTGCTAGATGACTACTTCCTTGAACAGTCATGTTGCACAGCTGGCACGTGCATCACATACTCTGTAATGCTGACAGATATCGGTGGCTAGTATCTGCAGTGTGTGACATCAGACCCTTATGTGGTTGTGGCCCTTTGGGTGTGTGTTGGGTGGGAGAGCCCTGGATGGCTCCTTATCGCAGTCACCCTCTTCCACACATCTATGTATGTCTACCTTTGGCTTATTATAGTGTGTTGTCCTTACATATATGCCTGTATTCCTATCCACTGTGTGTGCAAAGCATGTGTGGTACTTACTGAGGAGTGTCTGCACTAACATCTGTGGCTGCCAGATATGTCTGGTCCACTGATGTTTGCAGTCATGGCTTCATGTGTTAAGTGTGTGAGCGTGCCCAGTATGACTTTTCAGTATGTTGTTGACTGACATTGCCTTCATTACTCTAAGTGTGTGGGCATGCCCAGTATGGCCATCTGTATTGAATGTGTGGATTGAGTCCAGGTAGTTTGTACTGCAGTGCTGACCTTTGTGTTGTACACTCACAGGTAGCATGCTGTCTCTGCAGGGTATCTGTCGATCATTTGGCATGGACTGTTACTACATTTCTGCATAGGATGGAGGTGGCACACCTGACTATTTCTACATTTCTACACAGGATTGGGGGGGCACACCTGACTGTTACTATATTTCTATGTAGGATAGGGGGGCACACCTGACTATTTATACATTTCTACACAGGACTGGGGGGGGACACACCTGACTGTTACTATATTTGTATGTAGGATGGGGGAGGCACACTTGACTTTTTCTACATTTCTACACTGGATTGAGGGGTACACCTGACTCTTGCTATATTTCTACATAGGATGGGGGCACACCTGACTATTTCTACATATCTACACAGGATTGGGGGGGCACACCTGACTGTTACTATATTTCTATGTAGGATGGGGGGGCACACCTGACACTTGTACACATTTGCTAGGACTGTACTGGTGTAGTCTTACCTATCTTACTGGCTAGAGGCATATCAGTGTACCACAGATCTTAGCTTTTAATTACCTAAATATTAGCTTCTGACATTCTAAACTTCAGAACTGACATCCCACTGCCTGACCTGCTGTAGTCTATCTGTGTAGGCCTGGGGGGGAGGTTACCCATAGGCCTCATTCAGAGGCCATAACACAGATTTTGTTTGTGTTTGTCTATACCTGTCCTGCTGGCTGTGATTGTTATTGGGTATGTGACCCCCCATGACTGGCATGTGTGAGTCACTTACCTTGTGTGTGTTCCAGTATTGAGGGTGGTGCTGCAGGGCTGCCTATGTCAGATGCACATAGTACACTCCCTACACATGGTTAGACACAGGTAGTGTAATGTTTGGTATTCCTTTTACTGTATGTGAGAGTCAGAGATAGGTGTTATTCCCTGGGTCCCTCTCATGTCAGTGTATGTGCTATGCCTTGTCTCTTTGCCAGGGCCAGGACATACTGGGCATGCCTCTTTCTGCCTACTGGGGCAGGCTCAGGTTGTTCCTCCTCTGAGTCACTCTGTGCTTGTGCAGGCCTTGGCAATGGTGGTAGGCTGTGTGGCCCTGCTCCATGCTGTTCCTGCTGCAGCTGTTTCCGCAGGATCATATTCTGTAGCATGGCACATACAAAGACAATGTGGGTACATGTAGCTGGTGAGTACTGCAAGGCTCCACCGGATGTGTCCAGGCACTGGAACCATGACTTGAACATCCCTAACACATGCTTTATTATGATTGTTGTTTGTGCATGTGCCTCATTATGGAGTTCATGTTCGGGTGTGTGTGCATTTCTGATGGGTGTCATCAGCCACGGCTCCAGTGCGTATCCAGCATCCCCCAATAGGTGGCCGTGTGGGATGTCCCCATTGGCAAATCTCTGGTACAGCTGCTTCAGATGCCAGATGTGGGAATCGTGATAACTTCCCAGGCAGCCAGCACACACATTCATTATTATGCCCTGAGCATCGCACATGACCTGACAGTTGATGGAGGGGAAAACCTTGCGGTTGATGTAGACACTACCCCGCTCACTGGGTGGTGCTTTGATGCATATGTGTGTGCAGTCTATTGCACCCACTACCTCAGGTTATTCTGCTATTTGGTGGAAGAGATGCATATTGCTGGCCAATGTCTCACGAGTGTTGGGGAAATATACGTGCTCACCGACATGTGCTGGCATGGCATCCAGGAACTAGTGGAGTACCCTGGATGCTGATGCCTGTGAGATCACCATCATATACCCAGTTGGCCTTTGGAAAGTACCTGTAGCTAGTATTCTTAGGCCTACACATAGCTTGGTATCCACAGGGATGGGTTCCCCTCTAGTTCTGTGTGTGAGGCGTGGCCAGCACAGCTAACAATTTGCTGTAGGAGGTCCCTGTCCACCCTATAGTGCTCCACTATCTCTGGCTCATGTAGCCCTTGGTAGGTTACCCTGGGTCTGTACACTCTTCTCCATCTCTTCACTGTGGGACGGTCAGCAGCATTCACATCCTCACCACCCTCAGCCTCTTCCAAAAATTGTATGATAGCTATTGCAGCCCCTATCATTTTGCTGTTGTGAGTGTTAAAAGTTCCCCGCTTGTTTACACCAGTGGTGTAGAGTGTGGTAAAAAACAGAGGGGAAGGTGTTTGCTTAGTTTATCATAGTGTTCTGGGCTGGGCTGGTCTGCTGCCTGTGTAACTGGCTGACTCTGATACATTTCACCTGCCAGCTAAGCTAATTCTCCTTGATTACCTTCCTACTGCTGTTTTCCCTTCCCATTGCCTTCCTGTTTAAGCCTGTGTGCACGCCAAACAAACAGAGTGCTTAAATGTGCACACTGCTGTATTTCCAGGTTTAACCTCTTTTTTCTTCCTGTAAAGCCCGGTGCACATCTCGCACACCCTCTTAGGCTTTGTAAAGAGTGATAAGCAGGTTTAGACACACCCCTAGCTTAGCTATGCTAAGTAGTAGCAAATCCAAGCAACAGGGCTCTAATCCGCTTACAGTATGCCTGACACACAGCCCCATGATGTCACTAAACTCTCAGGCTTGCACCAGGCTTTTCCTACTCTTACACTGTTGGGACCTGACTCACATGCTGGGGAAAACTGGGATTCACTATCCTTCCCCTCCTTTGCATAGGATTGCCTGCTAATGCATAGTTACATGTCTCACACTGAGCCTCCCCCCTTAGCAACCACTACTCACTGGCCAGATTGTCTTCTGTCTGCCATTGACTTGCATGGCAGAATACTGATTTTTAGTTAGAATGTTGATTTTGGGTTTATTTTATTATTCCCCCAATCCCATTTTTATGCTGCTGCCCTACACTTAAACAGCCGAGATCGGCTAAAAAAAAAAAAAAGTTGATTTTTTAAATTTTTTATTTTTGTTTGCAATGCCAATGACCATATACTTGGCCACTGGCATGCTTACTACATGATATGCAACTTTTACTTGGAGCTGTCACAGCTCTGTTTTGGATTTTGCAGAAATGTACTTGGTTACTAACCGAGTACATTTCTGCAGATTGCACTAGTCTTGCACGGACTGTTGCAAGCTCCCTGGATTGCAAAATCTCCTAATTTGCATGGAGGTGATTTGCATACCAGGGCTTAGTCCATGCAAGATTAGTGCAGGAGCACTCGTGCACACCCCTGCTGGCTGTTCCTGAACGCACGGCAGACATATTGCCTGCTTGAGCTCCTGCACTGATCTTGCACTCCGTGCAAACACTTGAGAATCCGGGGGATAATGAATAAGGCACTAATAAGCAGGTGTAAGCACAAATAAGCAGTAATAATCATATATAAGCACTAGCAAGCGTGACTAAGTGTGTTTGCATGCGGGTAAGCAAAGTAGAAGCTAACTGAATGTCAGAAACTGCAACCTGAAGTTAGCATTGCTTAGCTTCGCACACAACCTCTTGCAACTGCTCAAAAGTACCTTAATCACTCTGTATCCATTGGCTGGTGTTCTACCCAGCAACAAAATAAACAGTCTCTGTAAGGCTGAAACACAAGACCATACACACCATGCACAAAGAAATTTACCACTAAGCCATGGCAAATATACATAACTCTGCTGTATTCACAAACATATCATCCAGCACAATCAGTCAACAGTACAGGAAATGTGGTAATATCATACAACACAACCTCTTAATGCAAGAATTCTGGACAAAGTGGGCCAAAATGTGGGTACAAATAGGGATATATATGTCAAATACTGCTCTAATACACTTAAAACATTGCTAGTTACACAGTTATATGTACTAAAACACATATCTTGAAGGAGATGAAGGCTGAAACACAAAAGAGTCGGCACGAGTTACTGACTTCAATCCTGAGATCACCCATATCAATTGCCAAGAGAATGAGGTACAGGCCAAATATATAAGCCGAACATGCATTGACATATGGACAGATATATATATATCTGTAAATGTAGACAGATAGACAGCTATATATATACATATATATATATATATATATATATATATATATATATATATATATATAAGTATGACTCATAAATAATCATATTACATCAACTACAAATAGATAAATATGTTCATATGTGTGTGTGTGTGTGTATATATATATATATATATATATATATATATATATATATATATATATATATATATATATATATATATATATATATATATATATATATATATATATATATATATATATATATATATATATATATATATATATATATATATATATATGTGTATATATATATATATATATATATATATATATATATATGTATAGATATATATATATATATATATATATATATATATATATATATATATATATATATATATATATATATGCATTTATGGATCTACTTCATAAGATCGACAGACCATTTGATCAACATTCATTTGTCGACAGCTCATTTAATGACAACCAGTATTCAAGGCAAAAACCTGGGATTTGCCCCCCTTCCCAATGTTGTGCGACCCTGGAGTGGATATATATATAGTTGAGGGGGTGGAGGCACAGCCCCCCACATTGGCGGGTGTGGGGGATGAAGCCCCCCACCTATTTTCATTTAAAATGTGTAGTTTTTGTTGTATTTTCATGTTTTAAATGGAAATAGGTGGGGGCTTCGCCCCCCCCACACCCCCCAAATGTGGGGGGCTGTGACCCCGCACCTCCCCTAACTATATATATCAACTCCAGGGTCGCACAACATTGGGGAGGGGGAAAATCCCTGTTAAGTACCTTGACTACTGGTTGTCGACCAAATGAATGTCAATCAAATGGTCTGTCAATCTTTTGAAGTAGACCCATGTATATATATATATATATATATATATATATATATATATATATACATGGATATGTATATATATATATATATATATATATATATATATATATATATATATATAGATAGATAGATATATATATATATATATATATAGATAGATAGATATATTTATATGGGGGTTTCACATATATAATTATGCAGATATACACATATATACATATATATATATGGTAAGAAACAAAATGACCCAGAGGAGCATAGGCGTATGAACTACAATGAGACTGTTCAACGAATAAATATCAGCCAAACCTTCAATATTCTCCAATAAATCCAATAAATCCAATAAATCCAACCATTCGGTTCAGATATAAATCATTTATTACTGTGAGCGCTTTCACGGCAAAATGATAGCCGCTTCTTCAGACAAACAAACAATGAAGCGCTGATAAGGCACCAAATTTAAACCAGCTAACAAATGTCTCCTTGCATAGACGTCACTACATTATTTAAAAAGCCAGTGACACATACTCTGCATACAATTTAATATACATTTCGTGTTTTGCCAAATCCAATTATATTAAAAACACATAAAGACACAAAAAATTAAATAATCAATAATTATATTCTCCTATTATTATAATAGGTAATTTTGTTTAGTTTCTTAGGTGGAACACATACACTTTGTCATCATTCATATTTTATAGTATCCCTTTGTGCAATATGAGCAATTATTCATAGTCTCGTATTGAGAGCATTTTGCATAATAGTTTCATATAATTATTGATTATTTAATTTTAAAGCTTCTATTTCTATAAAATATGAGATATATGTGGGCACTGGATATTATGTTAGTTTCCGGTTGCCATTTCCATTAATAGTTTCTGTCTATCTTGCATTTGGCAGATATTTACGGGTATCATCGTTTTATGGAAGTATACATACCAGTTAAATTATATGATTCTTACATAAGGATCTTCAGGTATTTATTATCATTTTTTATATAATTGTTTGACCTTAAGATGTAACATGTAGCAGATATGTGATTTTTTTATATTTTTTATATTTTTATCAAAGTATATTCCTTCATTGACTTTCATGGCTGCATGTTTTATTGTTAGTTTGAACACTTAAATAGATGTGTTAAATTGCATCTGAGTTGAAATGACTTTTGCAGTTTGTAGTACGTAAAATTGGTAATTTAAATATCATGTAGGAATCTATTGGGGGAATTTTTTGTGTCTTTATGTGTTTTTAATATAATTGGATTTGGCAAAACACGAAATGTATATTAAATTGTATGCAGAGTATGTGTCACTGGCTTTTTAAATAATGTAGTGACGTCTATGCAAGGAGACATTCGTTAGCTGGTTTAAATTTGGCGCCTTATCAGCGCTTCATTGTTTGTTTGTCTGAAGAAGCGGCTATCATTTTGCCGTGAAAGCGCTCACAGTAATAAATGATTTATATCTGAACCAAATGGTTGGATTTATTGGATTTATTGGATTTATTGGAGAATATTGAAGGTTTGGCTGATATTTATTCGTTGAACAGTCTCATTGTAGTTCATACGCCTACGCTCCTCTGGGTCATTTTGTTTCTTACCATATATTTCTCTGGGCTTGGTTGGTTTTTATTCATATATATATATATATATATATATATATATATATATATATATATATATATATATATATACATACACAGAAATGTGTATAGCATTTCCACATGGTAACAAAATCCTGAACCACTCACTACAACATAACAGACAATAAGCACTGCTAATGGAGGTGGGGGCTCAAATGAGGGATACCTGGTAATTAGTGCTATGTTACCCCCCCACAGCCCTAACGGATTTGCTGTGGAATTCAATATCCAGCACATGTAGTTCTTGACCTCAGGACCCGCCACAACACAGCTACAATGGTTTAACAGTAATCCAATTCACCTGTAAATGCAGAGCAATATTACACTGTGGAAGGGGTACACATTACGGTACTGATATGCACACACATCTATACATTGACAAATATGTTCAGGTACAAATGTATATATATATATATATATATATATATATATATATATATATACATGTGTATATATATATATATATATATATATATATATATATATATATATATATATATATATATATATATATATATATATATATATATATATATATATGAGATATATATAGGTACATACAAATATACACAGACAAACAGTATTAGTAGTCATAGATATGTAGAAGTAGTGTGGAAGTACTGGGTGCAAAGTATATCCCTCAGCCACAAGCCCTGTAACTGGTACCTGTGACATGTGTAGTGTGACAACCATTCCCACAAATGAGAATACTTACATTAAACATATACCCACTCACAATTCAAAGGACATGATAGGACACACAGGTATGCATACACAGAAAGCCTTTATTTGTGTACTATACAATAATGTATGCCATTACTTACAGCACATGCATTATGAAATATTTAATCAGTGATGAATGAAAGGCCCACACAAAACAGTAGATGCAAGTAATGTGGATATATACCATATTATGCTATCCAGGCCAAGGCCTTCAATTAGTACAACAGTAGACAAAGGATTTCCCTTCAAGATAAGTAACAATCAACAATTACAGATGTAGTTCAGCAGCCTCCAATTACACCCTGTAGTCAAGCCCTAGGGGGAACTGTATTAGTTGTGGCAATGTCAAGTGTATCTGTCACATGTATGGACCCTAACCAACATATTTTGTGGGAGTCCACGATGTAACTGGGATGATAGCAGGAATGCTAGCAGTAAATAATGATAGGCCATTTCTTAACAACTCCTAACTGTGTCACAGCAGGACAAAGCCTGCCATGTATGTGGAGGACAGAGGCAGGAACACAGGGGCATACTTGCAATATTGCTGTTACACACCCTGGGAATTGCTGGTGTTACAGGATTTGTTGCAACATACCCTTATGCAGGAATAAGACATCAGAAACACAAATGGATGTAGCCATGTACTGATAGCATGCAACAGACAGATTGCCAGTGATATATCTCGGACAAGACCTGTGTGGTGCACAGACAAAACCAAACAGACAATCCACTGGCCATCATGTGGATAGGCCCACAGTTGAGAGCTATGCAGACAGATTGCATTCCATCCTAAACTACTATGTACACACAAACACTGCAAGACCATCAATATACAATGCACATGACAACACTACTCACTCTGTCTGTACGTCTGGAACCTCATATAAATTTGTAGTTGGCCTGTGTCTGCAAGTCCTGCTGTAAGAGGTATTGCAACCTGCTGCCCACATGCAGGAAGTATGTCCTCCATATTGGAAAGTACTGGGTTGCCATGACAGTGGTTATCCAAAGTACTACACAGCAGGCTGCATGCAGTTAGCAACTGTTGCACACTGATTGGTGCAGAGCCCATCACCTAATCATGCGCATCACCTACAAAAGCCATGCTGCAATCCATTAAAACCAGCTCAATCACTCTAGCAGAGCGAGAGAGTGAGAGAGAGAGACACACACACACACACACACACACACACACACACACACACACACACACACACACACACACACACACACAAAAAACGCAAACAACAGAAAGGTGTCACGGCTGTCAGAAAATAGAATTTACAGGTATGTAAAACATAAATGCATGTAATTGAATGCAGTATGTGGTATAGAATAATAGGATATATGACGTGGAATGATTTATATGTGCCATCTGTAGTTGTCGCTATAATGATGTTCTGCTGAACATCTGCTCTGGACAATACTGTCTGTCCCTGTAGGCAGTGGGACATACCTGCCAACTGTGCAGATCAGCAATGAATGACAAAGATGCAAGCCATAATATCTGTGTTTGGTATGTTAGTGTGGGCAATAGCTGGTGGTGGAAGTAATGCCGTCATGATAAACACATGGGTGTCAGAGCACACCACTTGTAGGACAGTCATGTTAATGTGTAATATAGCATGCACAAATGCCATAGGTGTATAATAGGCTTACCAGCAATCTCTCACCAAATATACCACCCTAATGTTAGTCTGTGTTCACATGTGACACCTGTCTGTGTTAAAGCAAGGTATAACAGTGCAGCTGTGAATGAAAGACAGTTATAGAATGTGGACCAGATGTCTGTATGCACCCCACATATAGATAAATATCTGTGTGATATATAATGATACGTGCATGTCTACAGATACACAGACACTCATATAGATATAGGTATATAAACAACCCATAAGATATATCTACACCTATATGTGTGTATATATATATATATATATATATATATATATATATATATATATATATATATATATATATATATATATATATATATATGTGTGTGAATGTATATAATACACACACACACACACACACACATATATATATATATATATATATATATATATATATATATATATAGTGGCACTGACAATGGCATGCAGGTGAAATAGTCTGTAATAGGCCAGCAAATATAGTGTTTCCCATGAGGGAACATGGCTACAAACACATAGCACAAAGTGTGGCACAACCACATAGCACAAAGCTTGGTACAATACAACATATGTCCCAATGGTAGGTAAGCTGCCAACATAATTGCATTCTGTGAATGGTTTGTTGTAGCTGATATGGTGGGGGGAGACAGAGATGTGTATTAAGAACTATTGTAACCCTGCTGTATGAGTTGCTCAGACCTGTTTCCATCTTTATGTCTTCCAGGGAAGATGGTCTACACCAGATTGCCAGCTTTCAGTGCTGCCGAAACTAATGTTATTGTAGAACACGTGGTACAGCGCTACAAACTGCTGTTTGGCCAGACAGCCCATGATCAGCAGGAGAGGTGCACCCTGTGGAATGATCTAGTCCACAGGGTCAGTGATGTCAGACTGCAGAATCGCAGCTATGAGCAGTTCTGGCATCATTACACCAACCTGCTTCGCCATGTATGTCAGCGTGCAGCTGCCATATGGGGGTACCACCTCACAACAGGGGTGGCAATCCATCCATCCACCCCTCATCCACGTGGAGGAGATTCTCAGCAGCCTTGTGGCTCCTGCCCACCTGCAGCACCAACAACTGTCAGGGTGCATTGTGGAGGTGGGTGCCACCGACACACCAGCTGAGGAGCGTGCAGGTAAGAACACAGGGCACATCAGTACACCACTCTTGTGTATGCATCCGCATCTGTACAGGTACATCATGCAAATCTGAGATGTCATATACATAGTCTGTTGCTGTGTAGTAGTAATAAACAGTTCTGCGTAAGCTGTAGTATTGTGGACTACTACTGTTAATGTACCATAATGCTGAACTCACCCTTTACGAATGCCACAGCTGTGGCCACTGATATCAACTTTCTCACACTCTTATGTAGGTCCCTCCAGGATAGCACCAAGGCAGCAGCCTGAAGCCAGTGACTATGGTTTATGTTCATGCTTGACAATACACTGGGCATGTAATAGCTATGGGATATTCCATGCACACATCTAACACATCTACCCATACTGCATGCTGTACACATTCACGTTTTGTTGCTGTTAAATGCATTGCTTCACAGTAGAGACCATTGTGGGCTATCAGAAGGGTACAACAGACACATGCAAGATAACTAACATCCTGTCATTGTGAAATGTGTCCACAGGGATGAGAAGTATGGCAAGACACATGGCCTACAGTAAGGACATTTGTGAAACAACACCCTCATGGCTGTATCTGCACACAATCAGGTTAAGTAACTGTGGCAGATGTAACCCTAACCCCATACCAATAGTGACAGCAGTGTGTGCACTCTACGTGATGTGCACATGAGTAGACCTTGCAACCATGCAGAGTTGTGGGACATGTGTAGGGCACCCCCCCATAGCCATGGTAAGGTCTGGTGGTTGTCAGTGTAATAGTCATGTACTGGTCATAAATGCACCACTGATGTTGTGATCTGTAAAGCAGACATCAGGCATTCACAAGTGATATCTGTTCACATATCATCCCAGGTATGAGTTGCTCTAACACATAGGGGCTGTGAGCACTGGAGCTGACATAACTGATACAGTACTACATATGCATCAATGGTTTGTACACCTGTGAGGTATGGTGCACAGTACAAGGCAGGGTGCAGAACAGGTCCACAGTAACACTTTGTTCATGGGTGCAGTGTTAACAAGGGGAAGGGCCATCACCTACCAACACAGCCCATGCATTACACACATGTATACTGGTGCTAGCATGAAGTCACTATAGTTGCACTGCATGCTGTTGAGCATCATATGTAATGTGTGCTGACAGAAGGGTAATGGGAGGACTGTGTGTACAAAAGTTGTGCAACCCCACATGTAGGTGTGTGTGTGTGGGGTGTTGATTGTGTCTGTAAGTACAATCTGGTGGTGTGGAGTGTGGTCGATGCATGTCAGATGTATGTGTACATGTGTGTCTGTTTGTGTGGGTGTCCATGCATGCAAAGGTGATAGTGGGATTGATCACATGGTAGTACTTCTCCTTGGGATTGTGCTGTACATGTACATGGAGTGACACATGAGACACCAGGACAACCTGTCTGATATGTGAACACACGACAGCTGATATCATAACAAGGTGTGTAGCGTGGAACATGCATTGGGAGGGAAAGTACACACCAGGTATACACATCATATTACCAGCAGCAGATAGATGACTGGCTACCCATGTATGCAGCACTACTAATGCAATGGTGAATTGCCAGAGCACATCAGTGAGTGTATCCAGATATTACTGTTGTCCACATGATGGGATGATTGTGCAGCAGATGTGGCATGGACTGAGCAAGACTGTAGTAAGAGACTCCGGTGTGTGACATATGTAGTGAATGTAGTAGCCCCAACTATATAGGGGCCATGTACACCGTGACTGGACATACACAGGGTAATACTGGATGACAGCAGTGAGGCCATGTACAACTTACTCCACTCAAGTCAAGCAGGTGATAGAGTAACAGATCATGTGTTGTGATCACACATGTAGGCATGAAGAGGAATGATATGTTAATGGGTAGTATTAATGAGTGTATGTTAGCAAGTGCCATGCAGGATGGGGAACACATGTAACTGAATGTGGGACTGTCTGTAAATCCAGAGAAAGGGAGGTAGTAAGGTACACTGTCAGTGTGTGTGGGGGTACGTGTGTGTGTGTGTGTGTGTGTGTGTGTGTGTGTGTGTGTGTGTGTG
This sequence comes from Protopterus annectens, assembly GCF_019279795.1. Classification (NCBI taxonomy): domain Eukaryota; kingdom Metazoa; phylum Chordata; order Ceratodontiformes; family Protopteridae; genus Protopterus; species Protopterus annectens. The sequence continues at coordinate 113,460 of NW_025048864.1, read as the reverse complement.
TGTGTGTGTGTGTGTGTGCGTGTGTGTGTGTGTAAAATGTGTGTACTGTTATGCAATGCTGTACAGGTCTTAAAGTGTGTGCTTGTTTCCCCCAAAGGTGGCGAGGTGGGTCAGGGTCCCTCCTGCATGCAATCTGAGGTAGGTGTCCATACAGACACAGATGATGATGATGATGGTACTGTTGAGGCACAGGTGGAGTTCTCAGAGGCCGACACTGTGCCATCATTTGTCATCACTCTCCTAGCCACCCCAAGCCCGCATACAGTTACAGTGCCCCTACAAACCCCATCACAAGTGGCCGTAGCAGAGGGACAGATGGCGGTGGGTGCCAGTGACCAGGAAAGTGTGATGTCCATGCCAACTGTGTCGGTTCACTGTCAGCATAGCTCAATGTCTGGCAGGGTACCACATCAGCAGATGTACCATGGTGCTCATGGGAGGGCCGCTGATCATCATGCCCCTGGCAGAGGCACCACAACTGGTACCACCAGGAGCATGTTTCAGGCCATAATAGAGGCACAGGCATGTCAGGAACTGTACACCAGACAGGGTCTGAGGCTGCAGAGGGCTGCTTTCTCATCTGTACATGGCAACATCTGTGAACTTGCTGCTGCCCTCTGTGAACAGACTGAGGCCATGGATAGATGGTGGGGTGAGATGGTGGGCCTCCTCAACCGTGGTATGTCCGTGCTTGAACGCATGGTGGGAGTGGTGCGATTGCTTTGTGGATGTAGGCCAGAAACACCAGCAGTTGGCAGTCAATGTGAAAGTTTCAGGATGCTAAGTCACTCCTGTAGTGGCAGTACCAGCTTCAGTACACCACTGGGGGTGCTGTCCACACCACAGCAAGCCTTGTGCACATGGCCCTGGCCAGTCCCAGGTTGGACTTGGTTCCAGCAGACATCTGTCATCATCATCAGGGAAGAGTAGCACCTCAAGGTCTGTACCTGCACATGCCCATGGAACCCTTGTCAGGCACAGTCAGCATATCCATGACCAGAGGCGGGTGAACTGCACACCCTGCCAGGTATGGTCTGCAGCTCTCCAACAACACCTGTATAGGGCAGCCACATGGCAGAACTGTGGGCATGCATACTCAAACACTATGCAACTACACCTAGGGCAACCCCATGCCAACACACACATCACCACGTCCCAATCAAAGAACTAAACCCCTCACCCACACACATGGTGACAAATGTATGGACCACCCTCGGCCTCTGGCAAACCAGCAACACACCCTGTGCATATGATGATACCTGTGCCACATCCCTGTCATCCATAACATTGATGCAGGGACAGGCTAATATGGTTCTGATGCACACTGTGACTGTAATAGAGTGATGCAATGTACTGCAGTGTAAGATGACACTCAATACCCTTTGCTACTGTAATGACAGCACATAGACACATGTACTGTACATGGCAGTACATACACATATTACAGATGTCATTTCCCAGGGTCTGACATAGCCTTGTATGTTATGCAGAGTGTAAGATGTTGTCAGGTTTAATGTGTAATGCATACATGTCAGGTTGTGTAGCTATGCAGCTATGATGCATTTCAGCTATTAGTAACACTGATTGATTATCTCCATAATGTTATCAATTTGTGTTGTAGGTGTATGGTCTGCAGTCATATTCCACAAGGGTATGGCACTGTGGTGACACCATGTCTGTGACATATCTGGTGTACAGTTGCACACATGTCACAGGTTTGTATAACAGTTATTGCCTGTGCCACATTGACAGATGACCTGCTGGTACATGTATAATTTGTACCCTTATGTCAACTCATCCACATACACACACATCCTTACTTGGCAACACTGTGACTAGACCCTTACCTAGGTATGCAGTGCTATTGAACTGTGTGGCTTTCATTGCACACACGACACCTCTTTTAGGGTGAGGTGTGTACCAGGTCACATGTTACATGCAGAACATCCATAAACATGTACAGTATGGTAATGGGGGATTTAATGTTTGTATATGGAGAATACATAGTGTGTCATACCATCATATACACATTGACAGACAAATAACAGGCAGATACACATCTTAGAGACCCGGACGTATTGTTGCTAACTAACTAGTCTATGTTTCCAATGTGTTACAGGTAGGCTGCACACAGCACATGTGTAACTAGGCTGTATACTGTTATCAGTTACCTGTATGGGTGATGGTGACAGTGGTCACCAGAAAGTGGTAAGTATGACATATACCGGGTGTACCATGGTGCAATGACAGTGTACACAGCACCTACATCCCCCAATGGATATTGTACACACTGAAACCCATCATGATACTCTGACATACCCACTATCACACATTGCCCACAATGGCAATACAACCCATTGCATATCACAACAGTGGTTTCACAGGGATATGCATGTAATGCACATGCCACAGGCATAGTAGGGTGTTGAATTGTGATGCCACACCTATGGGTGGTGACAACACTATCTGTGCTACTGTGTGACAATGTGTAGTGTAATAGGAGTATGTGGCCTTGGAGTGGTGTACCCTACAGATATGCAGACATGCACACATACACACACGTGGCAGACCTCAATGGGATTCCCATGCGTATCAACCCATTTGTACAACACTGTTGTACTGGTACTGCAAGGAACATGTAGCTGTTAGGGAGAGGAGTGTAACAGGGTACATGTCATGTCCAATACAGCAGCGGCCACATCTGACTATGGCAATGGGAGTGGAGATGGTTGTGAAGGCTGTTATGGAGTTTCCAACTACAGGTCTACTAACACATAATCAATGCTATCCTCAGTAATGCACATGTACACGTGTCAGTACTGTGGTACATTGCTGCAGGTGGTCATAGCTGTTTACCTGGCTATTGTCCATGGAATGACTAGATGTGTAGGGGGTGTGAGTTCATTGGTATCATGCCACCTGCCATGTGCCAGCAGGCAATCTATCGACAGACACCACTTTAGTGACTGGCAGGGTGAGAGTGACATGCATCAGCCAATACTCTTTGTGCCTTCTGCACATGGCCACAGAGGTGATCCAGTTGACATGTATGCAACATGTATTACAACACATGGTTAGTGTCTGTGATGGAGACCTGTACCAAAGCATGTTCAGTTGACTGTGGTAGTGTAGTGTAGGTACCCATGGCATGTGGCCCATACAGGGTGATGTCTCCTATATGTGACAGGTAGTACACAGCTGGCCACACATGTTAGTGTCAATCAAGCATAGGTTGTCTGTACTTATCCCAGCTGGATACCTGCCATCGGCACATCTGTAGATGGACTGACAGATACCAGTTTGGTGAGTAGCTATGCAGTAGGATGAATGTGTCAACATATAGATGTTTGGCAAAAATAAGTATGCCATTACTACATGTTGTAAGCCCTCACTAACATGTGCTGTACAGACGGTACTCTACAGTTACATTTCACATGTCTGATTATTATCCAGTAGGGGATATATACGGTGACACAGCCCACACACCAGGAACATGACAGTGAGCCCTCAGAGTGCAGCTATGCCCACAGGTGTGCTTGTTGTCAGTAGTAATGTTAGCACTCTACCCTTCCCTGGGACAGCACTGCCGACAGTAGTAATGCCATGTTACACTACATGCCAGTGTGACAGCACATACCCTGGGTTGCTACCCCTGCATGTCACACATTCACATGGATAACAGTGCTGTGCAGGTCTCATATACTTGTGTGTCCCAGACATGACACTCAATACCCTTTGCTACTGTAATGACAGCACATAGACACATGTACTGTACATGGCAGTACATACACATATTACAGATGTCATTTCCCAGGGTCTGACATAGCCTTGTATGTTATCCAGAGATAGCCTCTGTGTAGACAATATGCCACAGAGTATAGCTGAAGGATTTCTAGATGGTCAGCAAAGGCCATTTGTTTGATGCCTGTGATTATTATAGTGAGGTATTTCCACTGCCTTCCCAGCTCTCGCAGCTGTCTTGCAAGGCACATACCAAACAGGGCATTGTACTCTATACAGGGTGCAATGAGGGATGAGTACAGTTGGACAATTACCCCTTTTTTCTGGATGTAAAGCCCTCAGTGATGAGGTGTGCCATATAGAAGGATTTCCTTACTGTTGTGGCTATGTGGTTAATGAAGGTGAGACCACTGTCCACCTGTGTTCCTATGTCTGTCAGCACACTTTTGGTGTTTAGTGTACTGCCACCTATGTGGAAATTCATGGGTACATGGTATTTCCAAAGGGGATGACTATACATTACTTGGCATTAAGCTTGAGCCCATGGCTCTGGCACCAAGCATCGGTTTCTGTAAAGACATGTTGTAGAATATCCACATCATTTGGGGATGCAATAATGGCTCCCAGTTTGCAGTCATCTGTGAACTTTGTTAGCCAGAGTTCCGTAGTGTTGGCCCGTACTTCAGGGAAGTAGGTGACTAAAAAGAGCTGTCCCAGGACCGACCCTGACATACTCCAGTTGTCACTTGTCTGGAGCAGGGATTTGACATGGCTACGTTTACAGTCTGGGTTCCATCAGTAAGTCAGTTGGCAACCCATTGAGTGACACAGGTGTTTATGGCCAGCTTCATAAGTTTAACTATGTCTCTGGAGTGGGCGATGTTGTCGAAGGCCTTGGCCAAGTCCAGATAGGCTGCGTGGACTGCCCTATCCTCCTCCACAGCTCCGGAGACTGAATCAAAGTAGCCAATTAGGTTCAGGAGACAAGATTGGCCCTTCACGAGCCCAACCTGGGTGGGTACAGAGTTTGCTGGTTGCCAATGTCTTTGTTAATAAGTTGCATGATAATGCATTCCATGGCCTTGCAGATCAGGCTCGTCAGACTGATGGGATGGTAGTTCTCAGGATCCAAGGTGGATTCCCCATTGTGGAGTGTGATAACTGTAGCTGTGCGCCACTCAGTGGGATAGAAACCTGAGGTGAGGCTATGATTAAACATGGCACTTAAGTGAGATGCAGGGTTATTTTGTAGTTTATGTAGTACACAGCCCAGGATGTCATCTGGTCCCATGGATGCTGTATTCCTAGCAGTGGATACAGCGGTTTCCACCTGTGGGGCCATGATTACTGGAATTTGCCAACCTTTTCTTACTTAGATGGGCCCTTTAGGGGGTGAGAGAAGGCTGAATGTGGCACTAAATCGGTCTTCCCAGATATTGGTAAACCTCTTTGAATCAGTATATTTAATGCCATTCTGTTGTAGCTTAGAGCAGTTCTGAGCATTGCCGTTTATATCCTGGACTTAACTATAGAATGCCTTGCAGTTGTCTTTAGAATCTATGGCAATTATATTTATGTAACAAGCTGTGGTGGATTTCGAGGGATATCAGCTTCTTACTGAGGCTGGTAAGGGAGCAGTTTGCATTTTGGCATTATCCTTTTTTCTGCAACAGTGTCTTCCTTCTGTTGTATAGTTTGTTCATGGCAGTGGAGCACAAGATTGGCTTCCTAGTTTGGAGGGCAGTGTTTTGGTTCCATTTGGGATGGCACAATTCATGCATGAGTGGATGTGCCCATACAGTGCCTTAGTGTAGGATTCACCAGTTGCACTTGCAGCTCCCATCTCCATGAGCGTCATGACGTTTGTCACTTCTGACTTGAGTAGCATGGTGTTGGCTTTGCAGAGGGTATTTTTGGAGGATCCTTACTGGCGGGTGGGGGTGGGATATGGATGTCAACGGTGATTACCTTATGGTCAGACCTGACCTATGAGGGGTTGACTACTGGTATGAAGCATCAGACTCTCATGTTGGTAATGACCAGGTCTAGGATATTGGAAACCCTGGTTGGACAATGGATTAGCTGATCCAGGGGGATGGAATGTATGAGTTCCAGGAACCATTGGTTAAGGGTGGTGGTACACCAGTTGTTTTCCCAGTTACTGGAGGAGTATTTGGAATCACCCAGTATTATGGTGTTTGGTTGAATTATAATATTGTCCAGTATGTTTATAATGGTGTAGTAAGAACCTTGGCCCATGGAGGGGGATCTGTAGCAAGCTACAATTTGGATTGCAGTCTTACCTAGTGCTAGTTGCATCTGGTGAGTCTCAGATGCATTGTGTTGGACACTAGGCTGGAGGTGTGAATGACCTTGGTGAATATGGGCACTCCTCCACCTGTAGTGTTGTGGTCTTAGTTTGTTGCCCAACATGTGTGATAAGGGTTGTAGGCAGGTATTACAGGTGTGCTCTCTGGAGCATTGAACCAGATCCCAGTTACTGCACCGATATCGATGTTCCCCATTTGTAGGTGTGGCTCAAGAGAGTGCCTTTTTAGGTTTAGACTTCTAGCATTGAGTCGCATTACTGTCATTTTTGCATGCTTGTATCTGTTACAGAGGTGGTTTTGTCCTTTGAACCTTGCCTAAATAAGGCACTAAGGGGGTGCCAAGAGCTGTAGCCAGTAACCTGAATCCCAGGGGCAACATGTGCAGACCATCTCTGCCAGAGCTTCGTGGTTTGTACATCATGTCGTCCCAGGCAGACAGATACTGGATCCCTTTTGAATTACATCAGATGCTTAGCCATTTGTTGAAGTCATTGCTCTGTATATGTATATGTGTGAGTATTTATATGTATATATGTACATATATATCCCCATATATATGTATGTGGATATGTATAGGGCCATATATGTATGTGGATATGTATATGTGTATATATCTACATAGATTTGTGGATATATGTGTACACATATACGTTTACCATATGTCAAGAACATGGAGTAGAGTCCTACCTCAGTACCAATAGTCCCAACACCGTAGTGCAAGGGGATGTCATGGATGTATTGTGGGTATATATGTAGACTGTTGCCACTGTCATAGGGGTGTCTTAACAGACATTTTGCAACAGACAAAGTCCATATGCGACAGACGGTTGCATATGGATGCTATTCTAAAAAGAGCATGTGGAAAGCCCATTCTCATGTTAATGCATCACAGTGAAAGATATAACTGCCCAAGCTAACGCATTATCACTATTACATTGTAGAACTGCTTTTTAGCTAATGCATGTGTCTATACGAATACTGCCTGACCATCTGTACTGTTTGACTACAACACTGCTCTGTTGCTTGCATTTCTGACTGTTTTTGTTAACCCTACCTTCCCAAATAGCCCAGGGGCATTTCCTCTCCCTTGGTCTGAGGGTAATTGTTATATTGTGGCTCCATTGGCTAACTGTGTTGAATGTATTACCTATATGCACTGCTTTATAATGTTCCCTTTTAATCCTACTCTATCGCTCCTCTTCTAATCTTTCTCAATTTCTAGTCTCTCTCTACTTACTGTACAAGCTAGTACACCTCTTCACATCCTGATATCCCTTCCTACTTGTCCTATCCTTCTACCTCCCCAACTTTGCCATCCACCCTACCAAACTCTGTGTCTCTCTCTCTCTATTTTACAGTCTACCACCTTGGGTACTCCCTCTTTGCCTTAATGCACAAGAACTACCTCCCTGCCTCATCTAGAAGATACCTTTGATTTATCTCCTATCTATGCATCACTGAACGCTGCCGTAATAAAGGGCATCTGTACTCTAAAGAAGTGTGAATGTATGTAGCCTTGTAAAGTCTACTTGTATCCTACAAATACTAGTAGTTGTTAGTCTGACTTCCCGTGTGTGCGTTAGCAGCCTACTGCAACTCGCTGGACACTCTCCCCCCTCTAGTTTTATAATACTTTATTAGTATATGTGTACTACTCTATCCTTCAGTCTGCCATCTCCTTCTTGCCACTAGGTGGCAGCATAGACCACGGCAGACTGATTGCACAGTATTATTCTCCCAAACTTTCTACCCAACTATATTAGTTATTTCCACAGATTCTCCCCATCTGTTCTATGCTAACTCCCTCTACCCTCCTGGACTGGCCAACCCAAATATAAATATTGCCTACACTACATAGCTCCAACTCAACCCTAATTTAAGTGTCTGACCTGCAGCTACTGATAGTTTATCACAGTCCTCACTTCTTCTGGACTCTACCCCACTCTGTTCGCCCTGGGGGCTCACTCCTGTCTCCTACCCTACCCCCAGTTTCCACCCACCCCCTGTGCATCTACACTTATACTATCCCCTACTCACCTGACCGGTCTCCCCTCCAATCAGTATCCTCCTATAATTACACCCAACCAAACCCAGGCTAAACTCCCCACCCAATACCCAATCTTAAACCTATTATCCAACCCCTACCACACCTAACCTATTTACCTAAATCACATTACTGCTAAACACAATACCTCCACCCAAACAAATCATGCAGAGAATACTACCAGTACTACTACTAACTCTCACTACTCTTGCCTACACCACATCTACATACACTAACATACCATTAAACAATACCTTCCATATAACACATATTTACACCCACACACCTACACACAAAGATATTGAAATCTGTTCCACACTATTTAATGATTGCTCATTATTTTATATATACAAACCACACACCACACTTCCTGTCAATAAACAAACAGTAACTAGAGTACATACAGACCTAGCATATGCCATAAAACTCAGTCTGCTCCTTAAAAAACATCTACTAATCTCAGGAGACATACACCCCAACCCAGGTCCAGACAACAAAATTCTCCCACACAAACAGAACTCAGACCTACTTATTATTAATCAAAACTCAAGAAGTATATACAACAAACTATATGACCTACATGCATTCATAGCTCACTACTCCCCTGATATACTAACCATTACTGAAACCTGGCTAAAACCCACCACCCAAAATGAAGAAATACTCCCCCAGGATATAACATCCTAAGACTAGACAGAGATGCCAAAAAGGGAGGCGGAGTTGCAATTGTATTTAAAAACACACTTAGCCTCCAGCCTCTGAGAACCCAACTGCCCAAATTTCTGAATACTGAGATATTAGGCTCCGTTATGTCCCTCAAAAACAAAAAGAGAATCAACATCCTCTGCAGTTATAACCCTCCAGGAAATAACTCACCTATAATAGAGGAAATCTTACAATGGACTACAGCCAACCTGCCACAAGAAACTATCCTGTTAGGTGGCCTAAACCTAGACTGGCTAGCCTGCAACTCCAACAATCCCTCAAACCATATTAGCTTATTTGGATTCTCACAATTAATCGAAGAACCCACCAGGGTTGACAAAAAATCCAAAAAACATTCCATACTTGATTGGACTTTAATTAATTTCCCCAAAGAAAATTATCATGTGGGCTGCCTACCTGATGAACTCAGTGACCATTACCCCACATTCCTCCTTCGTAAAAAGGTAAACATACCCAAACCCATACTATATAAAGAAACTAGAGATGACCACAAGTTAAAATCCACAAATTCTTAACAGCATGCTACAACAATGCAACTGGCATCCGCTACAAACTCTAGCATTAGACCAGGCAGTGGAGTTCTTCAATAGTACTTTTATGAATTTTCTAAATACAGTAGCTCCAATTAGGAAACCTAGAACTAAAGTTAATTATGCCCCTTAGCTAAATAAAACCACAAAAACCTTACTAAAAGCTAGAGACAAGGCCTGGAAGATCTGGAAAATGAATAACACCATACAAGACAGACAGAAGTATCAACAACTTCGGAATCAGGCCAAAAAACAAACAAAAATGGATAAACAAAACTACTTCCTACATATCCAAAACAAACATCCCAAAAACCCTCAAAAGTTTTGGCAAGCTATCAATTCCCTTCTGAAACCCGGAAAAAATTACCACCCCAACTCCCAGCACCAATACTGACAATGACAGCATAGCTTCTCAATTTAACTATCACTTCACAGAATCTATTCAGTCATTATCCACCCAGCTATCTAACAATGACTCTACAATTGCCCCCATTATAGATAACAGTAATAAACCTTCCTTTTCACTCTCACCTATACCAACCTCCACAGTTAAAAATCTACTCTCAAAACTGAAACCTACCCCTCTCGCAGCAGATGGTCTACCCACTAATTTCCTAAAATTAGCTGCAGAGTCCCTTAGCCTACCCTGTCTCAATTCTTATAAACCACTCCATACGAGAAGTCTACATCCCCCAACCATGGAAAGTGTCATATATTATTCCCCTACACAAAGGCGGCAACTCCTATGGGCTATCAAGCTACAGCCCCATTGCTATCTTATCCCCCCTTTCCAAGCTCCTGGAGAAATGTATTCACTCCCAAGTGATGCACTTCTTAACCTCACATATTCTACTCTCCTTCACACAGCATGGCTTCCGGCCAAACCATAGTACAACTACTGCTCTTCTCTCCTTTACCAACCAGGTTAACCAACTTAGAAACAACAACAACTTTGTATCAGCCATATTCTTAGATCTCTCTAAGGCATTTGACATGGTCCCACATAACCTACTTTAGACACTCCATCCACCATGTCCTTTGCCCCCTCCACTACTGCCTGGTTCAAAAACTACCTCTCTGACAGAAAACAGTCAGTCAAATGGCAAGGTGTACTATCACCCCTACTACCCTCTACCATAGGTGTTCCACAAGGATCAATACTGGGGCCTCTACTATTCACCATTTTCACCAACAAACTACATACCTCCACCCTGCATGCATCACTGATACAATACGCAGGTGACTCAACCCTAATCTGCTCAGCCCCATCCATAACTACTCTACAAAAGCTAACCCAAGAGTCCTTCTGTTCCGTGGAAAAATGGATTACTGATATCCATCTAATTCTAAACTCCAAGACCAAATTACTTCTTTTTACCCCCAACAAATCCAGAAAAACACCTCCTTCCTTCACTATCACCTCCAAAAACGGAACCACAATCTCTCCCTCCCCCCATACTAAGCTACTTGGTGTTGAAATAGATAAGGACCTTAATTTTGATGTCCATATCTCTTAAACCATTAAGAAAGTACATAAAAAACTAGGAACTTTATACAAACACAAAAACTTCCTATCAGACCAAGCACAAATCACCCTAGCCCAAACCCACCTTTTGTCTACCCTATTGTATGCATCACCAATCCTAACCCACATCAGGAAAACAGACCTAGACAAACTAGAATCTTGTTACAATAAGATTGCAAAATTCACCAATAACTCTACTTTTAGAAGACCTAAAGGAGCTACAGTGGTTAAAACACCCTCAATTCATCGGTTAACACCAACTAGTGCTCACCTTTAACATACTAAACAATCCCCACAAAACTCTAGCCCTAAATCAACTACTGAACCAATATTCAGCAAACCGTCCACTACGCTCATCCAACAAAACCCTGCTCTGTATATCCAAAGCCAACAATACTGCAGGGAAAGCTCTTTTCTCTCATACAATCGCTAGGAAATTGAATAGCCTCCCCCAAAATATATCTTCTGCATCATCTATCTTACTGTTCAAAAAGTTACTTAAGTTCTGCCTCTTGCAAGCCTGGCTCTGTCCTTGCATTACATAATGCTTTCCTGCTCTCCATCAATTCTTCCTACATTCCTCTCTTCACTGCTCACTTTCTCTTTAATACAGTTGCCAAACACTGCCATACATGGCCTACTATGTGTAAATTGTTATGTCTTCTGCAATATATCTATTGATAGCATTGGTAAATCTGGAGTTTTTCTCTCCCAATTTCTGCCATCCTGGGTCTACTATGTTTAAATTAAGTTTGCTTGGAAGAAACCATTGTAAATTTTCTACTGATTGTAAGATTTTATTCTTTTGATTGTAAAATTACCAGTGTACATATTATTTGATGTGGAAATTTTCTACTGATTATAAGATTTTATTCTTTTGATTGTAAAATTACCAGTGTACATATTTTTTGATGCGGAGCTTTTCTCCCCGGGCCTCCACTGTAAAATGGACCTCATTCCAGTCAGACTTTCCCGGTAAACAAATGTAAAATAAATAAATAAAAAATAAAATAAATAAACAAATGTTGGGTGGGGAAGGTCACATCTGCTGCAGACATGTGCACCATTGCCTATGGACAGACATCTTAGGGGCAGCATAGTACAGACCCACTGCTAGCACAGTAATGATCCTGTGGACTACAGCAGGGATATGACCACTATATGTGGACAGTCTGGCACTCTGTGGTCAGTCCAGAAGTGTATACGTGTCCCCTTCATGCGAGACATGTGGACCATGCCTCCCAATGTGAATGTTACTAGCCATGTACATGAGTATATCATGACAATACTGGGGTACATATGCCCAGACAGAGTATGCATGCACACACGACAGTCTGTCCAGACACATAATACCTGGTGATGCTGAGCTCACATGGCCACATACAACCCAGTAGATAATGACATACATCTGTACAGCATACCACTGCTTTGTCCGAAATACACAACAGTTATGTTATGTTGACCTGGCAGCAGTATGTCTTGCAAATAACTGGACATAACAGCACACTAGGTATTTACAGTAGGCTGCTAGGCATGTCACAAAGCACTGGGCAAACTACAGGCAGACTGCCACAACACTGGAATGCATATTGTATGGGGGAATACACATGTACCTGCGATTATAGTAGGCTCGACATGCAGGTCAAAGCACAGCATAGCAGACACCTGTGAGAAAATACATACCCACATCCAATATCAGCGCAGCCACAGCCACACATGATACACAAGCTTAACACTGGAGCAGCATGTAACATCAGATAGAACAGGACAGAGAACAATGGCATCTACCACAGTCTGTACAGAGCCCATGGTTTGTAAGTGCAATACACATAGGTTCATATGGGCTATAGGCTTATACTGGGCATTTGTAGCTTCGCCCCAATTTATTTGCCACTTACTAATTAAAAATAATGAACCCACTGGTTTGTTTTGTTTGTTCTGTCCAACCTTAACTGAGATGATTCATAGGGTAAACCTAGAATCCTACGATATCTCCGATCCACATCTCCAACAGAGTTCTTCTCTGCCACCCAGCACTGTGCTCTGCCCACTGCATGGGGAGTCTCTTTCTCCTGAGTGATCCTCCATCTCGTCCAATCTATCCTATCGTATATCCGTTTAAGTTTGCTAAGTCAGTGGTTTTTGGGTTTTGGTGTTTTTGTGGATTTGGATTTTTGAGGTGGAGCATGTCCATTACTCCTGGGTTGATGTATATCGGGCACAACATGTCACCTGCAGACGGTACAAAACTGGAATAGAATAGAGAGTTTCTTCAATCTGGCAGCATATGACAGATTTGATTTTCCCCTTTATCCTTTTTGGGGGTGAGATTTTTTTTGGGGTCTCTCTCAATGTGAGAATCGGTGATACATCCACAATGGGGCTGGGGGCATGTCATTGGTCTGATAAAGTGAATGTTACGAAGATGAACCTATCTAGATCTGGATGTGACGAACTCTCCATGATGAGGGTGTGGGCAATGTAAGGTCTTTCCAACCACTTTTCTTTAGCGAGTGAGTGTCAAAGAAAGGCCACTGTGGGTCCCCAGGTCCTGGTCCCCATAACCCCATCTGTCCTTAGTGGATTGCCACCTATATGGTAGCTTGGGGTTACCTTGTTTTTTCCGAAGTATGACTATATATTTTTTTTTGTTTAACTTCAGGCCATGGCTCTGGTCAATAATCCTAACGTAGGGGTCTGCAACTTGCGGATCTGGAGCCACATGTGTCTCTTCAACCCTGCTGTAGTGGCTCCTTGTACCTCTAAGGATTAAGGGACACACTACCACACAACACACACACACACACACACACACACACACACACACACACACACACACACACACACACACACACACACACACACACACACACACACACAGCAATCCCAAAACAGAAACACAGTTATGGACATATGTTAGGTATTGTTCTTATACACTTAGTTATATTATATTTAGTATAACTATATATGAAACTGTATATGCTCTGCTATCTTCATTGCAGGAGTCAGATAGCTGTTGTGCCTCCCGATGTAATTAGTTCAGTGGGTGAGAGGTCAGGAATGGCTCTTTGTATAGTGAAGGCCGCAGACCCCTGCCCTACATACACAGACCACAGTACTGTACACACAAACACAGAATGTCCAAGTAATGTCCTCAGAAACAGCCCCTACTACACACATGTCCAGAAGTCTGTTATCTGACTGGCTTGTTATCAGGTATGATGTCAATAACAAATGGTGTACAGACAATATGCACCATATATATGTGGGCTTCATTTGCACAACATATGTGTGCACCTCTGCAGTTTAGAGGTCAGTGTATGTAACAGTGTGCTATTCCCCTGTAAGTCAGTGTATGGCTGTTATGCATCATAAGTATCCCAGGGTGTTACAACATGTGAGGACTACCAGTAGTAAGCTGCCTTAAGGTATACAGATGTATATTACCACACATTTCACCTTGTGAACATTGCTGGCCTACTGCTTACTGCCATCAGTGTGATTGTGAAGATTACAATTATGCACTGCTATGTGACAGATACCACCCATAGTGTCAACCCAGGTATTTTCCCTCTAGGGACTGCATGCAGAGTGTATTTAGAGGCCGCTGGGCCACTGTGGATAGTTTGATATGCTGTGGCCATGTCAGTCTTTTCTGTTGGATTACTTGAAGGCCTTGACATGGACAACAACAGATGTGATGTTTTCAGACTACTGTAATAAATGATTTGTTTGAGTGTTGCATTACTCTGTTTGTATGTATGTCAAAGCATAAGCAGCTACATGACATGACATATACAACTGTAATAGTACACAACTAAGCCTTTCCTATGTATACCAACCTGTGTGTTGTGTTACATCCGTTGACTTCTCTGTGGGTAGGCAACACTTGTCTGTGGTATGGGTTACTCATACAATCTCCATCGGATGAGGCTGCAACTGTAGGGATACTGGCTGTTCAGTATGGTGTGCACCTTCTGATTATGTATCTTTCTAGACACACCTCTGTGTGTTTATGTATAGTTACATATATATCTATACATATGTATATATATATATATCTGCATATACGAGTATCTGCATACGTGTCTGTGTATAGGTATGATAGGACTGTTTATTGCTTACACATTGTACATTCACTATGGTAGCCAGACTCTACTGCATGATATGTTATCAATACCTGCCTGACATAATACAGGTGGGATGGCTTACTGTTAACATCTTGTGGCCATGTATTGTCAGGTCATGGTTATGGCATTTGCAGTTTGTATTATATTGCAGGGGGGATATCAATACGTGTAAGACATATGTTGCTTGAGCCCCTTCACCCCCATTAATGGTGTCTGTGTTCATATATGTCTTTGTTATGTTCTCTGTTATACCTATAGATATATATCTGTATATACATATATATATATATATATATATATATATATACATATATATATATATATCAGTATATTGACATATATATGTAGACATATTTGTATAGATGTATACATGAAGAGATATATATATATATATATATATATATATATATATATATATATATATATACACACACACACACACACACACACACACACACACACACACACACACACACACACACACACACAGACATCTAGATGTTAAAGTACATTTTCTGTACTGTTGAATGATTGTGCTGGATGAAATGTTTCTGAAGCCAACCAATGCATGTTTATCTGTCATAGCTTAGTGGTAATTCATGTTGTCTGTGGTGTATAGGGTCCTGGGTTTGAGCCTTGCAGAGACTGTTTATTTTCTTGCTGGGCAGAACACGGGCCGTTGGGTACAGAGTGATTAAGACACTTAAAAGCAGTTCTAAGTGGGTGTGCATGGGTTTGCACAGAGCCAAGCACTGCTAACTTCTGGTTACAGTGTTACACTCAGTTGGCTTCTATATTGCTTAACCTGTGTAGGCAGTGCTTACCCCCATGCAAACCCACTTACAACTGCTCAAAAGTGCCTTAATCATTCTGTATCCAATGGCCGTGTTCTGCCCAGCAATAAAATAAACAGCTCATGCAAGGCTCAAACCCAGGATTCAGCACCCCATAGACAAGGTGATTTATCACTAAGCCATGCCAGACACAAATAAATCCAATGTTTTCAGAAACATATCATGCAGTCCAGTCATGCAACAGTACAGAGAATGTATACCAACATCTAGATGTATGTCTGTGTAAATATATTAATATCTAAACAGATACAACATATCTATATATGTAGATGTATATATTTCTAAAACTATATACATATATATCAATATATATGAACATATATACATGCAAATGTGTCTACTCCTATATGTCTATATATACACAGCAAGTTACATATGAGTACACAGATATATATATCTATATATATATATATATATATATATATATATATATATATATATATATATATATATATATATATATATATATATATATATATATATATATATATATATATATATATATATATATATATATATAGATATAGATAGATAGATGTATATGGCCATACATCTGTAGATAGCAATGAAAGATTAACAAACACACATATGTCCTCATGCACCGTTAATGGGGTTGAGAGGCCTCACACACTATATGTCTTTTATGAATAGGCATCCCCACTCACAGCCCAACACGTCCGCCCTGCAATACACTACCAAGTGTTGCAGATCCCATAACCAGGACCTGACACAACATGGGCACAAGATGTTACCAGTACTACCTCCCACCTGCATGAGGTCAGGCTGGTATTGGTAACATATCATGCAGTACAGTCTGTCTCCCATAGGAAATGTAATATGTGGAAGCTATCAACATCCCCAGGATAAAGATACACAGACACAGATATGCAGATACAGATATACATATATATATATATATATATATATATATATATATATATATATATATATATACATGTGACTACACATACACACGCAGTTATATGTACAGTAAGATACATAAGTATAAGGTGCACACAATATGGAATAGCCACTATGCCTACAGTTAACCCCTGAACAACTGGACACTGTATGGGCAACCCATACAAATGACAATCGTTGCCTGCAACATATACCCTTAGAGAGGTCATAGGAAAAACACCACACACAGGTTTGCAGACATAGAAAACCTTTAATCATGTACTATTACAGTTCTATATGCCATGTCATATAGCTGTTCAGACACTGACAACCATATAAAAAGAGTAATGCAACTGTGAAACAGTTACACTAATACAGTAGCCTGAAAAGGTTCACAACTGTTGCTGTCAAGGCCAAGCCCTTCAAACTGTACAATAGTGAAGACAGACTGGGCCACAGGATACCAAAAAATCAACAGTATGTAATGCAGGTGTATAGTTCAGCAGCCTCTATCTACACACTGTACAAACTCAGTAGGTGGTAAAGATGTCATGTGACCACAAGAGTAGTAACTGCTATATAACAAGGCATAACTAACACTATCACGAGCACACTGACAAACAGAACAGTCTTTATGGCAGGGGGCAGTAGGCTTGCATTAACCCAATTCATGTAAGTAATGTAAATATAGGTGAAGTATATGGTACTGTACATCCAGATACCTTAAGGCAGCTCACTCCTGATACTTCCACATTTTGTAACAGCCTAGGTCATTTATGGTGCCCCCCCCAGACTCAATGGTACAGGGCCATATACCACTGTTACATACACTGGCCTCTGGAGTGCATAAGGGCACACATGTATTGCGTAGGTGACAGCCACACATATATGGCCCCAGCCCCACCATATGTGGGGGGATACAACAGCAGTGGACTGATGGCAGCAATGGCAGTGTGATATTCTCACAGCCCACTGCAGAACAACCACTGACAGCATAACATATGTGCAAGGCTTGGTATGTAGGTGGAGGACAGAGGCTGGAACCCAGGCACATATTTAGAGAACTGTTGCCATACACTAAGCAAGGTGCTGGTGTTACAGGGTAGTCTGCAACATACCCTTAGTCAGGGAATTGAGGTTAGAAACTGAAATGGATGTAGCCATGTACCAATAGCACTCAACACACACACTGCCAGTGTAATATCTGACAGAGGACCTGTGTGGTGGACTGACAAGACATGATAGGCATAGCTCTGGCCAGCAAGAGGATAGTCACACAGTTATGAGCTATGCAGACAGACTTCATTCCAAGGTAAACTAGTATAAATTCACACACCCTGTAACACCAGTACTATACAAAGCATAACACAACTCTACTTGCAGTCTATCTGTAGTTCCTGACCCTCCTACAAATATGTGGCTTCCCTGACTGTGCCAGTTCTCCTGTAAGAGGTATTGCTACCTGCTGTCGGTAACACTGATGCCCACACACAGGAAGGATGTCCATCACACAGGAAATGTAAAGGGACCACTCCCACATGATGTAGGGATTTATAGTGGGTGGTTGCCATGAAAGTGGTAATTGGGAGTATTGCACATGTGTAATCATATATATATATATAAAACAGTGTTCTTTTGTACATATATATATATATATATATATATATATATATATATAGATAGATAGATAGCTATCTGGATAAGTATATGTACATATATTTCCACCATATGTCCTGGACATGGAGTGTAGGGCATGGAGTGTAGCCCTACCCCAGCCCCTATGGTACCAATGTCGTTGTTGAAGGGGATGTCAAGTACGTATAGCAGGTATATTAGTAAACTATTGCTACTGTCATTGGGATTGTCTTCACAGACATGGTGTGTGTGGGAGGTCACATCTGCTTATAATATGTGTGCCATTGGCTACTGACAGACATCCTAAGGACATCATTGTACAGTACCATTACTAGCATGTAATGCCACTGTGGAATGCAGCAGAGATATTGGCCAATATATGTGGAAATTCTGACACACATTGTACAGTCCAGAGGTATACACATAAGCCCTTAGTACAAAACATGTGTACCATGCCTGACAATATGGATGTAGACAGCCATGTAGATGGGTATAACACATAATGACTGGTATACATTTGCCAACATAGGTTATGCATTCACACATCCCTGTCTGGCCTGACACATAATGAACACTGGAACACAGGTGCCATGGCCACATACTACCCACTAGATATTGACATACATCTGTACAGCATCCCTCTGCTCTGTCTGACATACATGACTGTTAAGGGAGGCCTGGCAGCAGTACATCTGGCAAGTATCTGCACATGACATCTCACTGGGTAAGTACACTAAGCTGCTAGGCATGTAGCAATGCACTGTACAGGCTGCAGGCAGACTGGCTCAACACTTGCCTACATCTCCTATTGGGGAATGCACATGTACCTGCATATATAACAGGCTCAACAGGCATGTCACAGCACAAGTTAACATACACCTGTGTGAAAGTGCATAACCACAAACAATGTGAACACAGCCACAGCCACATATGGTTAGCTAGCATAATATTACAGTATATGACTATCTGTTCTACACCATCCTCATATGTGCCACTCACAGACTGACACTACATATACTGGGCTGCTACACAGTTTGGTCTGATGGCTGCCTGTGGTATGGGACATGTGTGTATTGGGACCTGTGTGTATATGGCCCTACAAACATGTATGCCAATACAGTACCATACAGTGGAGCAGCCTGTAACATCAGATAAGTGGGGAACTAGAGCAATGACATCTACCACAGTCTGTACACAGGCTAAAGTGCATCTTAACGATACACACACTGTCAACATTCACCATAAGTACACAGAACTCAGTACTGTACAAACATCCACAGAATGTCCAGGTTATGTCATGAAATATAACCCCTACTGTACATAACACTGGCTTGTTATCAGATATGATGGCACTAATTATGATGTACAGCACATATGCACCACTTCATGCACGACATATGTACACAGGTTGACAGAGCTGTGGCTGGAAGCACATAAACAGGGTCAATATTGACATGTTGCTGTGATAACTGCATATATTTACTGTTGTAATAGGGTTTGTTGCAACATATGTCCTATGAGGGATATGACGTCAGTAACTATCATGGCTTCCACCATCTTCATACTGCAAACCTCACACTACCTTCTGCAGTCCACATATAGATGGTCTGTGGGTAACACATGAAAGCAACAGCACAACACTGCTCAGTCTGCAGATGACCCTGCAGATAGGGATTCCTCATAAACATGGAATTGACATGGCAGGTATTGAAACATGTATGACAGCCATATCCACACACACACTATTAAACCAACATTACTCCAAATGCAGTATAGCAGGACTTACAGTCTGTAGTCAGGTCAGGCACATCCCCCTCCTGTTTTTTGCCCTCTTTCCACAGTGTATGTTGTTAAAGGTAAACCCCAATCCATCTGAGATGCTGTTTGCCAAACGACAGATCTAGTTCCTGCTCACAGTGAATGAAAATGGCCAACACCACCATGATGTTCCTAGATATTGGAGTGTGTTTCCATGCAGTTGGCTATGGGAATGTTACCATGGCTGTTTCACATGTAATCAGCTAGAGGTGGGCTGCAATTCGTGCAGAGGCCATCAGCTGATCATGAGCATCACTTAAAATACACATGCTGCTGCCTTAGCAAAACAGGTGTAGGTCTCCACATCCATCAGAGAGGGGGTGGGAGAGGCAAACAGAGGCAAAGACATGTCAGGGAGGGTTGGGTGAATAACACTGAAGCAAGTTTGTGTCACACACTTACCAGAACAGGGTATCAAACCCCTGACAACTATGTAGTGCTATCACCTGTTACCTGCTGTGGAGCACTCAGAACATATATGTGATGGTGAGTGACATCTGCAACAGGGATACGGTAGCTATATGGTAGATGACATACTAGTGCCTGTCTGCATGAACAGGAGCCAGTGTCAACACAGCCGCACTCTCACAGGGACACACACACATTGACACACTTGGCAGGGCCAGAAGTACAACTCATCAGTAGTGTTATTCCCACAAAACATCACTGTGCAGGTATCGCATGCACCACACGTGTCATATGGTGGCTGTATGGGCAAAGGGTATAGGGAGGTGTCTGACATCAGACAGCATGCTGCAGTATGCCCATGGGGGTTGTAGGGAGTGTGGATGTGAACATATGCCCCATACAACACACACACAAACACACAGGGTGTCAGTACTGACATGCATGGGTGCATGTCTGCATGGCTGTGTGGTGGTTGACTGTGCCAGATGGCTGTACAAGGCTAGGCGATGGGTGTACCATGGCACCAGGTCACATGACGATTGTGGTTCAGGGCTGTAGTGTCTGCATTTGCCCACACAGTTTGGTATTGTATCCCCCATCCAGTCACCTTGGTGACTGTTGTGTGTGGCCAATGCTGTGCATCACTTGCCATGTATGTGTTCCTTAGTCCATAACATGGACAATGTCTGGGATGTGCACACCTCCCACATGCATTTATATGCAATTATAATCATATGTGCCAGCCTTGCCCACCTGTGGTGGGAACTGGTAATGGCCAGCAGGTTTACCCTGCACCTACATTGAGAGCATGCTAACAGCATTCCCTGGTGTCAGTGACATCTGTCCATACAGGGCCTGTTGTCAGGCATGGTATGTTTGTTGTGGGTCACATGTGATGGCACCACAGGTGGTGCAGGTATCCATTGGGGAACATGGAGGAGGTGCACTGTCTGCACGTATGTGCATATTGGACAGATGGACAGAGTGACATGCCCTCTGTAGCCCACTGTTATCACTTCATAGTTACTATCAGTGGTCAATATGCAGTGTACTACCCACATATTGGCTGTTGCCTAGGTATGTGTGTGTGTGTGTGTATGAGACATGGATTGAGAGTGTGCTCTGGGTAATACTGGGGTTGCTAATTGTAATTGCCTGGCCTTGATGTCACATGTATGGATATGGCTTTGCACCCCAGTCTCTCAGCCATTTCACATCTGTTATCCCTGTACGGTGGACATTGTGATATATAGTAGGGCCACCATATAAGAAATATGCAAAACTCACTCCACATTGGCCACACAGTCACAACCACCTCTACACAAGTTACACATACACACCTGTCATGTCTGGGAGTAGTACCCTTACCTTACTAATTTATTACACTACAGCACTACACAGTTATAGTACACGCCACAGACATTACTGGAGTACTCTTTCCCCAAAGGTGTATTTCACAATGACTGACAACAGCAGGATTGTCAAAGTTGGGCATTTGAAATTTACTGTGAGTGACTACCCAAAATGCATTGTTCCTTAAACAGACAGTGACACACACACAAAACATCCACAATCGACATGTGGGGGTATAGAACCCCTAACAGAGGTCTACATCACACTACAGCATGGAGCTGTTATAGGATGCAATCATGGGGATTACTAAAGAACTCCTTCCCCAAAGGTGTATTTCACAATGAATGACATCAGCAGGATTGCCAAAGTAGGGCATTTGAAATGTACTGTGCATGACTAGCCTAAAATGCATTGCTCCCTACACAGACAGTGACACACACACACAAAACATACACAACTGACATGTGTAGGTATGTCATCCCTAACAGAGGTCTATATCACACTACAGCATGGAGCTGTTATAGGACACACCACAGGGATTACTAGAAAACTCCTTCCCCAAAGTGTATTTCACAATGAAAGACATCAGTGGGATTGCCAAAGTAGGGCATTTGAAATTTACTGTGTGTGATTAGCCTAAAATGCATTGCTCTCTACACAGACAGTGACACACACAAAACATCCAGAACTGTCATGGGTAGAGATGGAACCCTACGACGGTTCTAATTCACACTACAGCAGTACACAGTTACAGGACATGCTACAGAGATTACTGGGCTACAACCTTCCCAGAGGTGTATTTATAGGTGATTGAAATCAGCAGCCATGCCAAAGTTGGTATATGAATTGTAAGGAGTGTGAGTACCCTAAAAAGCATTGCTCTCTACACAGTCAGTGACAGACAGGCACGCACACACAGTTGTCAAGTCTGGGGTATGACCTCCTACCTAACTACTTTATCACACTACATCAGTATATAGTTACAGGATGTGCTACAGAGATTACTGGGCTACAACCTTCCCAGAGTTGTATTTCTAGGTGGGTGACATCAGCAGCCTTGCCAAAGTTGGGTATATGAATTGTAAGGAGTGTGAGTACCCTAAAAAGCATTGTTTGCTAAACAGTCAGAGACAGACAGACACGTACACAAATGCACACACAGACAGTTGCCAAGTCTGGGGTTTGACCTCCTACCTAACTACTTTATCACACTACAGCAGTACGCAGTTACAGGATGTACTATGGAGATTACTGGGCTACAACCTTCCCAGGGGTGTATTTCTAGGTGGGTGACATCAGCAGCCTTGCCAAAGTTGGGTATATGAATTGTAAGGAGTGTGAGTACCCTAAAAAGCATTGCTCTCTACACAGTCAGAGACAGACATGCACACAAATGTACACACAGACTCACACACACACAGTTGCCAAGTCTGGGGTTTGACCTACCTAACTACTTTATCAAACTACAGCAGTACACAGTTACAGGATGCTCTACAGAGATTACTGGGTTACAGCCTTACCAGAGGTGCACTTCTAGGTGGGTGGCATCAGCAGCCTTGCCAAAGTTGAGTATATGGATTGTAAGGAGTGTGAGCAGAATAAAAAGCATTGCTCTCTACACAGTCATACAGACACGCACACAAACATACACACTGACGCACTCTCACACACACAGTTGCAAAGTCTGGGGTTAGAAGTCCTACCTAACTAGTTTTTCACACTACAGCAGTACACAGTTATGGGACATGCCACAGAGATTACTGGGCTACAACTCTCCCAAAGGTGTATTTTAAATTGGATGACCTCAGCAGGCTTGTCATAGTAGCGCTATGGGGAGGGCAGTGTATGCATGGGCCATAACCCATTCATCTAGGGGTTGACACTCCACATGCGGCCACACACAGGGTCATATGTCACAGGTACGTGTATACAGCTACTAGATGACTACTTCCTTGTACAGTCATGTTGCACAGCTGGCACGTGCACCACATAGTCTGTGATGCTGACAGGTACTGGTCACTAGTATCTGCATTGAGTGACATCTGCACCTCATGTGTTTGTGGCCCTTTGGCTGTGTGCTGGGTGGGACAGGCCTGGATGGCTCCTTGTCACGGTCACCCTCTTCCTCACATTTATATCCATCTACTTTTGGCTTATTATAGTGTGTTGTCCTTACATATATATCTGTATTCCTATCCACTGTGTGTGCAAGGCATGAGTGGTGCATACTGACAAGTGTCTGCACTAACAACTGCAAGTGCCAGATATGTCTGGTCCACTGGTGTTTGAAGACATGGCCTTCATGTGTTTGTGTGAACATGCCCAGTATGGCCATATATATTACATGTGTGGATCAAGTCCAGGAAGTTTGTACTGCAGTGCTGACCTTTGTGTTGTACACCAAAAGATAGCATGCTATGTCTGCAGGGTATCCAGCAATCATTTGGCATTGATGTTGTTATATTTCTGCATAGCGGTGGGACACCTGACTATTTCTAAATTTCTACACAGGATTGTGGGGGGGGGGCACACCTGACTGTTACTATATTTCTATGTAGGATGGGGGGAGGGCACACCTGACTATTTATATATTTCTGCACAGGATTGGGGTGGCACACCTGATTGTTACTATATGTCTACGTAGGATGGGGGGCACACATGACACATACACATTTGCTAGGACTGTACTGGTATGTCAGGTACTCTATTTCAGTCTGTAGTCTTACCTATCGTGCTGGCTAGAGGCATACCAGTGTATTACAGTTCTTAGCCTTTAATTACCTACATATTAGTTTCTGACTTCCTAGCCTTCACAACTGATATCCCACTGCCTGGCCTGCTGTAGTCTGCCTGTGCAGGCCTGGGAGGGATTACCCATAGCCCTCATTCAAAGGCCATAGTACAGCATTTGTTTGTGTTTGTCTTCACCTGTACTGCTGGCTGTGAAAGTTGTTGAGTATGTGACCACCCTCCTGACTGGCATGTGTGAGTTACTTACCTTGTGGGTGTCCTACTACTGAGGGTGGTGCTGCAGGCTGCCTATGTTGGATGCACATAGTACACTCCATACACATGCTTAGGCACAGGTAGTGTAATATTTGACATCCCTTTTACTGTATGTGAGAGTCAGAGAGATGTGTTATTCCCTGGGTCCCTCCCATGTCAGTGTATGTCCTATGGGTTGCCTCTTTGCCAGGGCCAGGGCATACTGGGCATGCCTCATTCTGCCTACTGGGGCAGGCTCAGGTTGTTCCTCCTCCAAGTCACTCTGTGCCTGTGCAGGCCTTGGTAATTGTGGGGGGCTGTGTGGACCTGCCCCATACTGTTCCTGCTTCAGCTGTTTCCACAGGATCATATTGTGTAGCATGGCACATACAAGAACAATTTGGGTACGTGTAGTTGGTGAGTACTGCAAGGCTCCACCAGATGTGTCTAGGCACCGGAACCGTGACTTGAGCATCCAAAACACACAATCTATTATGATTCTTGTTTGTGCGTGTGCCTCATTATGGAGTTCTTGTTCGGGTGTGTGTGCATTTCTGATGGGTATCATCAGCCACAGCTCCAGTGCATATCCAGCATCCCCCACTAGGTGACCGTGTGTGATGTCCCCATTGGAAAATCACTGGTACAGCTGCGTCAGATGCCAGATGTGGGAATCGTGATAGCTTCCAGGGCAGCCAGCACACACATTAAGTATTATGCTCTGGGGATCGCACATGACCTGGCAGTTATGGAGGGGAAGCCCATGAAGTTGATGTAGACCCTACCCCGCTCACCGGGCATTGGGTGGTGCTTTGATGCATATGTGCATGCAGTCTATTGCACCCACTACCTCAGGGTATTCTGCTATTTGGTGGAAGAGACGCATATTGCTGGCCAATGCCTCATGGGTGATGGCGAAATATACGTGCTCACCGACATGTGCTGACATGGCATCCAGGAACTGATGGAGCACCCTGGATGCTGATGCCTGTGAAATCCCCATCATATCACCAGTTGGCTTTGGGAAGGTACCTGTAGCTAGTATTATTAGGCCTACACATACCTTGGTGTCCACTAGGATGGGTTCCCCTCTGTTAGTTCTGTGTGTGAGGCGTGGCCGGCACAGCTCAACAATTTGCTGTAGGAGGTCCCTGTCCACCCTATAGTGCTCCACTATCTCCAGCTCATGTGGCCCTTAGTAGGTTACACTGGGTCTGTACACTCTTCTCCATCTCCTCACTGTGGGTTATTTGGCAGCATTCACATCCTCACCACCCTCAGCCTCTTCCACAAGTTGTATGATAGCTATTGCAGCCCCTAACAGCTTGCTGTTGTGAGTGTTAAAAGTTTCCCACTTGTTTACACCCATGGTGTAGAGTGTGGGAAAAACCAGACAGGTAGGCGTTTGCATAGTTTATGGTAGTGTTCTTGGCTGGGCTGATCTGCTGCCTGTGTAATTGGCTGGTTCTGATATATTTCACTTGGCAGCTAAGCTAGTACTCCTTGATTACCTTCCTACTGCTGTTTTCCCTTCCCATTGCCCTTCTGTTTAAGCCCAGGGGAAGCGCCGCGCAAACAGAGTACTCAAATGTGCACACTGCTGCTATTTCCTAGTTTAACTTCTTTTTTCTTCCCGTAAAGCCAGGTGCGTGGTGCGCACACCCGCTTTCACTTTGTAAAGAGTGCTAGGCAGGTTTAGGCACACCCCCTATCTTAGCTGTGCTAAGCTAAGAGCAAACCCCAGCCACAGGGCTGCAGTCCACTTACAGTATGCCGGACACACCCACCCATGATGTCACCTACCTCCTTGTCTTGCACTCAGCTATTCATACTCTTACACTGTTGGGACTTGCCTCACATGCTGGGAAAAATTGGGATTCACTATCCTTCCCATCATTTGCATAGGATTGCCTGCTAGTGTATAGTTACATGTGTCACACTGAGCCTCCCTCCTTTGCAACCACTATTCACTGGCCAGGTTATCTTTTGCCTGCCATTGACTTGCATGGCAGAATACTGATTTTAGTTAGAATGCTTGTTTTAGGTTTATTTTCTTATTTTCCCACAGATCCCGTTTGCGTGCCGGTGCCCTATGCTTAAACAGCCGAGAATGGCGGAAATAAAATAAAAGTTGAATTTTTTACTTTTTGTATTGTTTTCAATGCCAATTGCCTTATACTTGGCCATTGGCATGCTTCCTCAATGATATGCAGCCTTTATTTGGAACTGACATGTCTCCGTTTTGGATTTTGCAGAACTGTACTCGGTTACTAACCGAGTACATTTCTGCATATTACGCTAGTCCTGCACGGCCTGATTCCAGCTTCCTGGATAGCAGATTTACCTCATTTGCATGGTTTTCACCTGCAAATGGGGTAATTTGCATACAAGGTCTGGGAACGTGCAGGACTAGTGCATGCACATCCAGTGAGTACATACGTGAATCGCTCAGCTGCCATATTGCCAACATTACCTCTTACACTAATCATGCACATCGTGCAGGGCTTGCTGAATCCAGGGGTTAGTTCAACACATGTATTCATATTTTCACAAGTATGCATCCATAAGACATTGTTCCCTAGGCACATAGCTAATTCAAAGTATAACAGGAATGTTTTCCTTTAATAGGTACTTCAAAGGCAAAGCAATAATTTTTGGAGTCTTTTGAAAACACACCTTTGTGAAACTGAAATTAGGGACAGTAACAGTCATTGTCAGTCACTAATCTACACTGGCCAATATCCTCAAGTTTCTTTTGCATGTCACTCCTATTTCTTATTCTTCTTAAAAATTAGTTACAAAAGTCCACACATTTATAAATATCCCCTCCCAGTTTGCATCCCAGGTGCCTGTCTTTTAGTAGGACTTAATCATTATGTTTACCTCTTTGACTAATTGTTTTTAATATGTATTTTGTTTTTGTTTGTTCTAATTGAAAATCTTTTTTTTTTTTTGCTAAATTATGCCCAGTATATTTCTACAAATCTTTAGTCTGATGCTGTAATAGTTTTATCCATGTATTTCTTAACAACACGTTAACAAGCACCAACCACATGGTATTGCAACTTCATGACATAAGTATAAAGGTATTTCTCTGTCAGCAATTAATTTATAAGATGATAGTTCAGTACTTTTGAATACAATAGATAGCCATGAATGCCATGACAAAAACTGTACCCATTCCATATACTTTCTTTGAATCATATTTGGCAGACTGTTTTTCAGTGTTTAGCTTATTTTCACAACCATTCCTGCCATCTGTGGGATATATGGATTATGGAAATCCTGCTTAATTTCCAACAAAGTACATAATGCTTTCATGAACTGATCCCAAAATTGAGGACCATTGCCTGTTTAGATAATCAGTGGCAAGCCCCCATTATACAAAAGCATACAGCTATAATGATCTGTCCATTGTCATTGCAGTACTAATCTTATAGGTTCCTAGGTGTGTACTAGGCTAATGGCCCTGGAGCCTTTACAAGCCTAGCCCATAGGATTACCCTGGCATTGTGCCACCCGACCTTAGTTCCCAGTGCCTAAGTCAAGCAGAGCCACTGGAGTGATTGCTGGGGTGAATTTTCTATTTCCCATCCACTCATCAAGATTTCTCTTGAAGAGGGCCAGTGAGCTGCTCTGTTTGACATGTATGGGAAGTCTATTCCATACCATGGGCAGTCTCTGGGTTATGAACCTGTCCCTACAGTATGTTCTGTTGATTGTGCTAATGAGGTTGAGGTCTCTGGAGCATGTGGTGTGGAGGGATTGAAATTTCTTTAGATGTAGCATTTCTAACAGAGCTGGGTCAGACATGGCTTTGTAAGTCAAGCACAGATCGCCTCTAAGTAGGCGATATGAGACAGAGAATAGTTGGAGTTTTTGAGTCTGTCCATATAGGACAAGTGTTTTAAGGCCTAGAATCCTCTATGTGAGGCACTTTATGGCCTCTATAGTTTTTGCAGGTGTCTAGTGAGGTACATGCCAAATGGGGCATTGTACTCGATGACTGGCCTAATGAGGGAAGAGTAGAGGGTGCAATGACCTCTTTCTTCCTGGATGCAAAGCCCTTAGTAATGAGATGTGCCACACAAATGAACTTTCTTACCACAGTGGCAATGTGGTGGTTGAAAGAGAGGTTGCTGTCAAACTGTGTTCTCAGATATCTTAAAACACCTTCTGTGTTCAGTGGACTACCATTGATGTGGTAATTTATGGGAACCAGGTTTTTCCCAAAGGGGATGACGACACTTTTTTTTGGCATTGCGCTTAAGTCCATAGTTCTGACACCAGTCGTTGGTCTCAGTGAGGCCTTTCTGTAGGATGTGAATATCACCTGGGGAGTTAATAATAGCTCCCAACTTGCAATCATCTGAAAACTTTGTCAGCCAGACTCCCTTTGTGTTGGCCTGGACTTCAGAGAAGTACATACCAAACAGGAGAGGACCCAGAACTGAACCCTGTGGGACTCTACTCATGACTGGTTGGCAGTCTGACTTGGAGTCAGCTACTTTCACACTGTGGGTTTTATCTGTGAGCCAGTTTGTAATCCGCCTAGTAATATAGGGGTTGATGCCTAGCTTAGTGAGTTTTTTCCTGAGGAATGGTATCAAAGGCCTTGGCCAGATCAATGTAGGCTGTATGAACCACCTTCCCTTCATCCACAGCTCTGGTGACTGACTCAAAGAAGTCAATCAAGTTGAGCAGGCATGATCTACCCTTCACAAAATCAAACTGTGTGGGATCCAGAGTTTGGAGATTCCTTAGAGCCTTGTTTATTAGGTCCATGATGATGCATTCCATTGCTTTGCATATCAGACTCATTAGGCTAATGGGACGATAGTTCCCATGATCTGTAGTCACTCCTCCTTTGTGGAGAGGGATGACTGTAGCAGTGTGCCATTTGGTAGGGACAAAGCCTGAGGTGAGGCTGTGATTAAACAGGGCACACAGGTGAGGGGCCAGTTCACTCTAGTTCATGTAGAACACAGCCAGGGATATTGTCAGTTCCCATAGAAGCTGTATTCTTGGTCTTGGGCAGTGCTGTATTAACCTGTGCAGCAGTAATGCTGGGTGCCACTGAATGAAACACTATGATTTGGGGGTATTTCAACTATCCATTTATAAACAAGAAGATATGCTCCACTACAAAATATACAGACAATGCTTCTTATATTTCATAGGAGCTAAATCAAATAGTGCACTGCCCTAAAAAGGCCTCAGGTTTACTTGACTTTGTCATGTCATATAAAACACCACTGTGTTCTAGTATACACCTACTGGTCAGATCTGACCACCATTCAATAATGTTCATGGTAAAGACCAAACAAATAATGCCCACAAACCATGCTATCTTTAGGCATGGTTTTAAGGCTAAGCTACTGAAGTGAACTGAAGACCTGAAGTGGTTTAATAGCCCCCTGCCCTTCAATATCCAAGTAGTCACAAGCACTGTACTTGCAGAGAGTTTCTATTCTCATGTCACTAACTGCATCAAGACATCTGTCCTAATCAGACAAGTGCAGTGCCACGTTTACCTGGACCTGTGGTATAACTTTGTTATAAACAAGCTGTACAACAAAAGAAAAAAAATATATTCACTGTTAGGTATACATGGAAAGCCCCTCAATCTAAATATATTCCAAAAAATTAAACAGAGAACTTTGGTTTATTGTATTTGAGTTTGTTCCAAAGTATGAACTGAACGTTATAACCTTTGGCAATAACAGCCATGGTCCTCCTACAGCTGTCAGAAACCTTAAGACCAATACCAAGCAATGTACTATGCCAAAAAAACCAATCAGGCCCTCTGGACATAGCCACCATGTTAGCTGATAATTTAAATATTGTTCAACTCCCCACACCCCCAAACATAACATCATATCTACACCCAAAAGATCAACTCTGAAGAAGTTTTAAATGCTTTCTCAGACTTAAGCACTTGATCAGTAGACCATAAAAATGTGCTTAGATATTTCCTTGTTGGTATGTAGTACTGCCTCACTGAGCCATTCCTGAATCAGTTTAACCTCAGCCGCTCAAATGATTTTGTGCCAGTGGTACAGAGATAGACCAATAGGCCATACTATCCTTATCTGTAAGATAATGCAGCACATCATTAAGGACCTTATAATCCAAGAATTTTACAGCTTACAATCCCATGATTAAAACCAGTTTGGGTTTCTGAAAATATGATCCTGGCTGCTTAGTCTAGGGAATATCTTTAAAAAATTCCCAGAAGTATTGTTCAAGGGGAAATCTGTATACATAATGTACCACAACCTCCCCAAGATCTTCTAAACCATTTCACACTCAGATATCATAGGCAATGTAATCAAACTAAATGTAAATCCTCATTTTACCTTCTGACCAGCAGAAGTAGTTCTCAAACGGAACACAACAAATCAAGATGAGGCAGACTACCTCCTCTGAAAAGCTCACTACTAAGGGAGTTCCAGCAGGTCTCTTCCTTGGTTCTGTTTCTGTGGGTATTGAAGTCCAAGCTGATGTTGGAGTCTCCTGTTGACCAGATTTATAGGTTATTTCAAACCTGGAGCTGTCATCAGTTCTCTTGGTAATTCCCTGATTCTAGAAAGTGGCATGACATTTACAAACAAATAGAATCAGGATCATGACAATAACTTAAATGTTAAGAAGTGTATACCATGTTCTTTGAAAAATATGAGCATCCATCCACATGAACTGACATTGCATCCATCCACATAAAGTGATACCACAGTCACAATCAACAGTTAGGGAGATGAGCACTCTTGTGGGTAATGAGCTTCCTTTGACCACATCTCTACTGCTGTTAGAAATTCTTTCTACTGAGCCATGCTGATTACCACATCTCTTTCTTCTAGGTCTAGACATGTCATTTATTTATTTATTTTTTGGCAAGTGGATTAGTCCCACTAGGCCACTGCCCTCTTTTTAAAGGGAGACCCAAGGTGATATTAATACTGACTTGAAGAAATGTGGTCAGAGCACTTGGGGAACTTTCTCTTCTCTTTTTTTTCAATAAGAGCTATGGGATCTTTTACATCCACCTTTGATATGACCAACTCAGGCTGACAGAATCTCAGTTTAACATCTCATCTGAAGGACAGCACACACATCACAATGCAGTGCCCCCCATAATGCACGTCAGTGTCAGTATAGGAAAGTTAATGCAAATATCAGGCATGGAAAAATACTCCATAGCCTTCTGATCTTCCAGCACCAAAGGTTAGTGTGCTACCTGTTGAGCCACTAACACGTGTACTCCTCCCATATTAGCCCAAAGATAGAATATAACACACCCTATGAAGTGTACTTATCCAGGCACATGATCCATTTTCAAAGACAATCAATTGTTTGCCACTAAGAAAATCAAAGGCCCAATTTCTATGAGCTATCCAGGATGCCTTCACACTCCCTTTATCTGTCTCTTACTGACTTCTGTGGTGTGGCCTCCGCCTCTACCTAGTATACAGTGCCTTAAATTACCCTACACTGAGTGACCTTCTATACGTTCACAAAACTGGTAATATCACAAACACCTGCCAAAGCATTATACACCTCTATAATAACGTTTTTAGACAATGTCAATCTGATTAACCTTCCGACATAATAAATTCTACTGAAAATAACCTGAAGGTATTACTGCTCAATGTTAGGAGTCTCAACAAGAAGCTCCACTCCCTGGGAGCACTCCTAACCCTGGAGAATGTTGACATCTGTGCTGATACTGAGATATGGTTTAAGCCCAGAAAAGACATCCTGGCACTGCAGAACTATAATTCCTTCCACACATTTAAACCGGCTATCATACAAGAGGGGACAAAAGGTGGAGATGTTACAATGTACATAAAAAGTAAGCACACATTAAGATTGGTCAAAAAATATGACACACCTCTGCTAATCCATGTCCAATTAATCTTAGGTAAAGTGCCATACCATATAATTGCTAACTATAGGTCACTGTCTATGACCAATGTACTTGAATGTACTGGAGTCACTCACAATGCAGCCAAACACCATATTCATGAGTGATTTCAACTATCCCACCATAAACTGGGACATATGCACAACCACTAACATGCAGGCTCAAAGATTCCTGCATTTTGTCAATGCAAAGACCCTAAAACAGGTAGTATGCACCATACCTCTCAACTGTACAGAGTTTCACAGAATATCCAGAGCTTTGCCTCATATTTTTGGCCCATTTCACATAAAATTGTGATTTTCTGGCAAATCTTTAGCAAATCACTGAAGGTTGAAATAAAAAAATAATGACAGACATTTGATTTTCAGATTTCATACCCTTCATAAAATTAATTTTAATGCAAAACATGTTTGTCTATCTACTTTCCAAGTTTGTAAGAACAATATTTAAAAAGTGTCCCTATTGTTGTGCCTTTGTTCCCCCCATTATTAATGTCTTTGTCCAGATTTCTTGCTCTGAGAGATTTAGAGGTGTGGTCTCTACATCTACTTGAGGTGCAAACAGGGTTGACAGACGTCCCTATTTGAGTGGGACTGTTCCTGGATCAGTAGCCCAATCCCGAGTCCCACACTGTCGTTTAGAATCCCGGTAAAACAGCCTCCACTTTGTGATTTATGATTGGCCTGTATGTCGGTATATGAGCCAATCATAAATTACAAAGCAGAGCCACTTCTGTTCCATGCAGAACAGCAGGTTATTACATATTGAACAGAAGAGGCTCTGCTGTGCGATTTTTTAATTGGCTCGCATACTGGCATACAAGCCAATCAAAAATCACAAAGCATAGCCACTTCTGCTTAATGCGGAACTGGCTGCTCTGCTGTTGCAAACGAAAGACTTTTTTTTTGGTCTTCAGTTAATGGGAAAGACTTGTTTTTTTTTTTTTTTTTTGGTCCCTGCCCAGCCGTAAGAAATCTGGCAACCCTGGGTGCAAATATCCTGGATCTGGTTCTCAAAAATATGACGGAATGTTCCACCCCTTCCTTGTGTACTGTCATTTCTTACATCAGATCACAAAGTAGTCATTCTTGAAATATGTCTACAGCCTGAACTTCCAGCAACCCCTAGAACCATTAAGTACTTTTCCTAGACTGACTACCTCCTATTATGTGATGGCATAGCTAAAGTCCAAGCCCTCCAAACTCAGAGAATACTGTGGCCTGTGTGTAAGTGTTTATGGGAACCCTGTACAAGCATGTAAATAACTGCATAGAAATGGCAATACCAAGCTGAAATAAACTTAGGACAAACTCCAAAAACTAAAGGTGTAACTAATCAGTGCTAGGAGCCCCAACAAGAAACTACACTCCTCACCCTGGAGAATGCTGACATCTGTGTGTTACTGAAACATGGTTGAAAGCCTCAGAAAGCATTCCAGCAGTGCATGGCTATAATGCCTTTCATACATTCCAACCACCCACTGAATATGAAAGAACTATAGGTGGAGGTGTATCTATCTAAATAAAGGATAAGCTCACCTTAAGGCTGGTCAAACAATATGACATGCTTGAGCTACTCTATGTGAAACTACCCATGCGAAAAATCCATTACCATATTTTTGCTAGCAACAGGTCCCCCACTATGAACCAGAAAACCCATACATCATACCTGAAGATACTAGAATCACTCACCATCCAGCCCAATACCATACTCATGGGTGATTTTAACTACCTCTCCATTAATCGGGAGGCATATATGACCATTAACATGCAGGCCCAAAGATTTCTTGACTTTCTAAATTCAAATGCCCTGGTGCAGCTAGTCTGCACTCCCACTAGGGGAACAAATATCCTAGGTTTGGTACTCACAAACATGGGAAAGCAATGTCTTCACTGGTAAGATAAGATCACAAAGCAGTCTCCCTTTAAATAAAGGTAAAACTAGTCCTCCCACCTAACCCCAAAAAGTTTAAGAATTTCTCTAACATAAATTTCCCCTTATTGAGGGATGGCATAGCTAACTGTCAAGCTCCCAAAATCCCGAAAAGACAGGAAATTATGCAGAGATGTACACAAAAGTCCTGTATGATCATAAAAACAACTGCGTAGAAATGGCATTACCAGACTGAAATAAACCCAGGTCAAACCACAAAAACAAGCCACACTTGTGTACATCTGGCATTAATATGTTTTACAATAAAAGAAAGAAAATCCTGTCAAGAAGTAAGAGGGAATGTGCACAACTGAGCAAAATGTCCCTCATTAGTCTAAACAAGTGAAACAGGGAACTAGTCAAGTCCTAGAAAGCAGACTTTGAGGTAAAAGTATCTTTCAAAGCTAAGGATAACAATAAGGTGTTTTTCAGTTATGTCTACTGTCTTAAGGGCAACACCCAACAATGTGTAGAATTAGTTGTAGATGGCATCACCTATACTCAGCTGAAAGGCATAACAAATCTGCTGGCTGACCAATTCAGCTCAAATTTCACCTCCCCATCACCTCCCAGTTCTACCCCCAAAAATACCCTCCACCACTCCACTGCCAATTATTACCAAAGAACAGGTTCCCATTGTGCTCTCTAAAGCTAAAAGCATAGCCTCAATGGGGCCCTGACAATATACCAGGTTACCTCTTAAACAGCTTAACTCAGGACTTATCAAGCCCATTAGGATCACTTTTTTAACCACAGCTACTGGACTGACTTTATCCTGATAGAGGGGAGAACAGCAGCAGTCATCGCTCTGCATAAGGGGGACCATCTACTAACCCGGGAAATTACAGACCCATACGTTTGACTAGTCTTATATGTAAGGCCATGAAAAGAATAATCCTGAACCAGTTAAATAATGTTATAGGAGACCTACAAACACTGGAACTGACCCAATTTGGCTTTGTCAAGGGCAGGTCATGCCTACTGAATCTGGTGGATTTTTTTGAGAAAGTCACTAAGGCCATGGATGAGGGTAAAACTTTACATGCTGCCTACCTCGACCTCACCAAGGCATTTGACACAACTCCCCACTCAGGTATTATAAATAAACTCAGAAAACTGGGTCAAAATCCCTATGTCACCATATGGATAGCCAATTGGCTCATGGACAGGACACGTGGTTAAAGCTGGTGACGCCAGATCCAGAAAGAGGCCAGCTACTAGTGGTGTGCCACAGGGCTCATTACTAGGCCACTCCTGTTAGGAATATTCTTCTCTGAAGGCAAGACAAATGCGGAAGTCTTCTGGATGACAAAGTTTGCAGATGACTGCAAGCTGGGGGCAATCACTGAATTACCTAATGATCTAGATATCCTCCAGGAGGGTCTAGATCAGACAAATGAGTGCTGCCAGAACCATGGCCTAAAACTAAAAGAAAAAAATGCATTATCATACCCTTTGGGAAGTCAAATAGCCTTGAAAATTACAACATCAATACCATACCACTTAGAATGGACTCAGAGGTGAGAGATCTAGGTACACAGATAGATAGTAGCCTGAACTTTGACCGTCATTTGTCCACAGTGGTGAGGAAATCCTTTTATATGGCACAACTTTTAAGTAAAGGCATGGCATCCAGATCCAAGAAAATTATAGTCTCGCTGTACTCAGCCCTCATAAGACCAATAATCAAGTACAATACACCATTTGGCATGCACTTGATTAGGCACTTACAGCAGCTGGAGTGGTCTCAGAGGTTACTCACAAAAAAAATACAGGGTGTAAAGAACATGAACTATGCAGATAGACTAAAGACTCTATCACTTTACTGTGTCTCCTACCAATTATTAAAGGGTGATTTATGCCTGACCTACAAGGCACTCACAAAACCAACCCTGATGGAGCTGTTACACATCGGCAAGTCAAACAGCATGAAGGTCACCCAATCTATGGATCTAAACTTAGCAACTCAAACAAAACATGTTGGAGAGACAGATATATGTCTTAGAGATTGCCCTTTCTTTAAAACAGGCTTCCTATTCACATTAAGCAGAGCCCTTCCCTGGCCCTCTTCAAACGCAATTTGGATCAAAGGATGGGGGATCACAAATTCACACCTGGGTAGTGCCTATGTCCCTTATGGACAGGAGCAATCTGCAAGATACTCAATGCACAGGCACAAGTTCATGCCACCCTTTTGCCCTTATGGGATCATATATTGTATAAAATTGGGTTACATTGGCTAGGCTTGTAAGGGCCCTTAAGCCATTAGCCTAGTAACCTCCTATGAACCTATGAAAACAAGCTTCCTTTGTGGACCTTCAGTATAAATAGGTTGTACAACAAAAGAAAGAAAATCCTGTTCCAAAAATAGGAAGGGCTATGCCAAAAAAGCACAAAACTCCCTCATTAGTCTCAGCAAACAACTAAGGGTAATAATCAAGTCCACCAAAGCTATCTTTGAGGCAAAAATAGCCTCCCAGACTAAGATAACCATAAGGCATTTTTCAGTTATGTACACAACCTTAAAGGGAACACCCAACAGTGTGATGAACTAATAGTAAATGGAACGTCCTATACTGAACTAAGGGATATAGTAAATTTGTTGGGCAATACGTTTTGTTCGAATATCAGGCCCTATCTTTCCCAGTTACCCCCCAGGAAATACTCTGTACCATTTCTCTCCATCTATTACTAATGAACAGGTCCTAGCTGCACTCTCCAGGTGTAAACACTACATCAATGGGAGGGATCTGATAATATAACAGGATATCTCCTGAACAGCTTGAAATACAACCTTTCATTCCCACTAGAATATCTATTCAACTAAAGCCTCCTGACAAGCTTTGTCCCTAGGGAATGGAGGACTGCAATGGCAATCCCTCTATAAAAAATGTGGACCATCAACAGACCCAGGGTACTACAGACCCATAATTTTAACTAGTCTTATATGGAAGGCTATGAAAAGAATTATTGTGGACATGATAAACAAAGACATTGGAAATCTTCAGACACTAGACCTATCCCAGTTCATTTTTTTCAAGGGCAGATCATGTCTACTAAACCTGGTGGACTTCTTCGAGAAGGTCACTAGAGCATAGATTAGGGTACAACAGTGCATACTGCCTACCATGATCTGGCAATGGTATTTGATACAATACCTTATTCAGGCACTATAGACAAACTCAAAAATGTAAGCGTAAATCCCTATGTCACCCAATGGATAGCCAAATGGCTCATGGATAAGACACATGAAGTTAGGGTGGTGTAATCTGCCTCCGCCAAGAGACCTGTTACTAGTGGTGTCCCACAGGGCTTGGTACTCTGAACTCTTCTGTTCAGACTATACTTCTCTGAAGTCAAGGCAAATGTAGAGGGCCTTTGGCTGACCAAAGCTGCTGATGACTGCAAGCTGGGTGCAATCATTGAATCCCCCAAATTTGTAGATATCCTCCAGAAGGGTCTGACACAGACAAATAACTGGTTCTAGAACCATGGCCTAAAGCTCAATGAAAAAGGCATAATTATACCTTTTGGAAAGACAACCATCCCTGCAAATAATAACATTGATAACACTCTCCTAATAGTAGACCTAGTGGTAAGGGACTTGGGATCTCAGGTTAATAGTAACCAGAACTTTGATCATTATGTGTCCATGGTGGTGAGAAAATCCTTTCATGTGACACAATTTATAAGTAAGTTCATGGCATCCATTTCTAATAAGATCACAGTCCCACTATACTCATTCCTCATTAGACCAATAATTGAGTAATGTGCATCCTTCAGCATGTAAATGACCAGACATTTGCAATGGATGGAGCAGCCACAGAGGTTCCTCACTAAAAGAAGACAGGGTGTAAATAACATGTCCCATGTAGACCATCTCAAAGCCCTTTCCCTGTGCTTGGTCTCCTACAGACTACTGAGGAGTGATCTATACTTAACCAACAAGTCATTCTCTGATCCAGCCCTGATGGATCTGTTGTACATTATTAAAACAAAAAAGCATTAGAATTACCTGATCCAAGGATCTAAACCCCAACTGTGACATAAACAAAACATGTTAGGGAGATAGGTGTGTGTCTCACAAAGTTACCACTTCTCTGGCACAGACTCCCATTCATGTGAAACTAAACTTTTCCCTAAGCCTATTCAAATGCAATTTGGACAAACGGATGGGAAATTTCAAATTCACCCAGTCTTATCACCTGTGGCATCTTATAGATGCCCTAAGGCACAGACATATGCAATGTATGTGAAAGACCATAAATGGTTGCTCAGGACAGCAGGGAGGAGAGAACCAACAGTGTACAGGCTATTTTATGACATCATACATTTCTCTGAGGTCACAGGAAGTATAGATTATACCCATGTTACTATCATGGATCAATCAGACATAGATGGCCTGGAATATATTAACAGGAAGGGCTTTCACTCTCTATAATGCTAGGTGGTCTCTGCATTACCCAGACAATTCATATGATTCATGCATTTTTCACACAAAATTACCTATACCAAAGCTTCCTGCAAGGACACTTTCTACAAGGTCACTTATACCAAAAAATAAGGCATGATGGTAAGTATTGAACCTCATATGAATCCTATTTGGTGCATTTGGCAGTTAACACTTACTAAGCTAAATACCAAAAAGAAATTGAAAGCACCTCCCTTAAATTGCTAAATTGTAGCAGCAAAAACTGCAGTCTAATCACTCTAATCTGCTAAACCTAATCATCTGGCAGAGCTTATTCACTGGTGATCACTGAAAATTGACTGTTGATTGTAACCCCTGACCACGTCCACTTAGGCTAGCTGCCCCCTGTAGTCCATCTAGTTATGATACTAGTGGTACTTGCGTGTCAAAACAATAAAATAATGCTGTTGTACCATAAAGTAATTTGTTGTAAATCCAGAATATATTGCAAATAATAAGTTGTAAACGGTGCTGTACATAGAGTGTTTTAGAAATGGTTTTGTGTTAGAAAGGTTACCAAAGAGAATTCTGTTATAAAGCAATAACCTTCTTATATGATGTATTAAAAGGAGGGTTGTGGCCCTGGTAATCAGGGATATTGACTTCTCCATGCAGGGAGATTAATTAGCAGCTGGAACAGAGGTTCTGGTAAGTGTGATGTAACAAAGAAGAGACAAGCTGGAAGAACCTGAAGTGGCCTGGAAGTTTTCTATTAGAATTCAGACAGGAAGAAGCTGTGTGAAATCTACTTGTAACTGTAGCAGAAGTAACACGAGAGACTGTACAACTTGTATTATCATATCTGTGATAACAAAGTGTCTACACAATGTTCTTTCTGGTTTAATAAACAATCACATTATTTTATGGAATTGCCCCTGCTGTTTTAATGCCATGGATATATGAAAACACCATGGCTGGTCAATTTATCATTTAAAAAACACTTCTTGTTTTTGTCTCAGTTTGTACTACAGTCAATATAAGTTCAGTCAAATACAACATATAATTTTGTGTATATTTTAGTTTGGAAACTGTTGGAGTTAATATGTATAACTGCATACCCCCCCCCAAAAAAAAAAGGATTTTGCAGGAGGTCAAGGCTACCTACAGCACCCTGTTTAACCTCCACACCTCTAATATATACTAACTCTGAGAATGAAGAAAAATGGGGAAAAGGAGACACTTCCATAACCTCACTGTCCATCAGTCCAACAATAAGATGCTGAACTCAGGTTTACTCACCACCAAACTTGCACATAAACAAGCACAAACATTTCAAGATCTCTCACAAATACATACATCATCATACACACATACAACTTTCCTTCCATATAGTTAACATTAACACACATACATACTCTTTTGACCAACATGTGTCTATTGTTATACGAAAGTCCATCTATAATGCACAACTTTTAAAGTAAGGGATTTAGTCTAGCTCTAGGGATGTCATTTGCCCCCTTTACTCACCCCTCATTGGGCCAGTCATTGCATATAATGGCCTCTTTGGCATGTGTCTGTTCAAACACATTTAACAACTGTAATGCCTACAGAGATAACTTACTGAAAGGATACAAGGCCTAAACAGCTTGCCTGACATGGACCAACTGAAAGCCCTGTCATTATACTAGTATCCCACAGGTTGCTAAGAAGTGACTGGTGTCTGGCAGACAAGGCATCCTCCAACCCCTTACTGATGGATTTACTGCACATCAGTAAATAAAATGGCATCAGAAATACTTAGTCTAAAGATCTAAACCTCTTCTGCAACATCAATAGAATGGTTTGGAAGGAAAGGTATATTTTTTCAGAGGATACTGCTGCTATGGAATAGACTCCTCAACCACATAAAACAAAGTTCATCCCTATTCATTTTCAAGTGCAAATTAGATCTATGGGGAAAGAGTAAATTTACTCCAGGACTGCCCCCTGTACTACTGATGGACAGAGGCAGCTCCTAAATGCTTTATCCTATGCATATTCCCCTCAAAATATCTATAGTATGATCCTGGTTACTCTCATTATGGGTAATATATACTTATCAACCATGGAATGGGTAAGACCAGTCTATAACCAAATGGGATATGGTATTTTGATCACAAAAAAGGGAAACTGTCTGCACTTAAAATGACCTGCAAGGATAGCTAATG
Source organism: Protopterus annectens (assembly GCF_019279795.1). Classification (NCBI taxonomy): domain Eukaryota; kingdom Metazoa; phylum Chordata; order Ceratodontiformes; family Protopteridae; genus Protopterus; species Protopterus annectens. Next base: position 72,007 of record NW_025048864.1, on the reverse strand, counting down.
TAGTACTTACCTATAAACCTGTTATCTTACATTGGACCTGAATATACAAAAATGCACAAATAAAAATCTCCAAAAACCAGGAATGCTTTGCAGATCCAAAAACTTTCTCACCAACACAACTAAAATTACACTTGTCACTACTTACCTCCTCCCCTCATTACTTTATAGCACATCTATTCTTACTAACTTCCAGGCATTACAAAAAGCAAAATTTGAGCAATACTGCAATAAAGTGGCTAAATATGCAACAAAACCCCTTTCAGAGCCCACAGCAGTATAACACTAAAAGCCTAAACTGGTTAGAACTACCCCAACAACTAACATATAACTGCTTCTTCCCACCTATGAAATTATCCAGCATACATCTGCTTCTCTTATGTTTGGACTCAGTCATTATGATCCACTGAGGAAAAACTCTCTGTCCACAAACCTATCAAATCTGTTGGGCATAGTCTATACTTATACCATGTTGCAAAGGCCTGGAAGTCTTTATGTATATCCATCAGGTCAACGTCCTCCCTTCTGTCTTTTAAAACCATTCTGAAATAGTTCTTAACCAAAATCTGTCTCTGTTTTTGCTTGTCCCCAGGATAAATGATATCCCTAATTACGAACAAGTTCCTATTTATACCTTACACCTCCCTACTCCCCCTTTTCGCTCACTTCCCAACTTTATCTAGATATGCAATATTCTTTTTGTTCCTTCACTTCATATTGTAATTCCTGTATGTATTATATTAATTTACCTTTGTTGTTGTTGTTGTTGTGTCTTTCGGCTTATCCCGGTTAGGGGTCACCACAGTGGAGCTCCAGTCCACTAATGTTTGGTAGTAGATTTTTACGTGCTGAGTTACCAGCCCTGACACACAACCTTCAACGAAGGCACGCCCATTCACACATGCCTCCACACAGAAGATGCTCTAGCTGAGAATCGAATGCAACAACGTCTTGCTGTAAGGCGACAACACTACCGCAGCACCACTACTATGGGTCATTACATTAATTTACCTTTAACTTCTAAAAATTGTCTAAAATTTCTCTAATAATTAAATTATTGTTATACAAGTTGTATCTGTTTTTTTACTAATGTTGTCACATTATGGACTGGATTCATGAATGCCTACACTAAGTGTACATGATCTGTATTCAACAAAATTCCTACCTGTTATGAACCTTGTATATAGTTTCTGTTTTTACATGTTTTGCTGTTCAATGTTTTATTGTTAAAGTGTATTTTCAAGAAAAATTCAATAAAAATTTCATTGACAATAAAATTCCTACCACATTTTTGTGTTGTTTATTCACTCAGACAGATTATACTAAGTGTGCATGTGGACTACACTTTCGAGTAACCATAATGAATCCCCCTCAATATTTAAGGTTACAAGAACAATCAGCAGGAAAACTAAAATTAGGAGGAAAAACTTGAGAGCTATATTTATGTTGCCTATTCACCCAGAATGGTGTCCACATATGTACACTTAGTGTAGACACTCATGAATCCTGGCCTATGTCTAATATGGTATAATTATTTAACTGTAGATGTTTTGTATTATTTTTGAAGCTTGTAAAATTACTGGTTTCAGAATGCTTTTGCAATACTACATAGCTTTTCTCCCTGAGCCTCCAATGAAAATAGACACCTACCCAGTTAGACTTTCCTGGTAATCATATGTCAATAAATAAATATCATGGTTGACCTTATCCATACAAATGTTGCCTCTGCATACACCCCACTAATACTCAATGCTATACTACAATATAATACACCATACCACATATAAAACTTGTGATTCCAACAACTAACAACTACCCAAAATGAAAACCCATATCAAAGCAAACATGAGAACTATACCAAAACCTAAATCTCTATACAGGAGCAAAAAGCACATAGCATTTTTCATTCCAAAAGTACAAACTAATAAGGAAATGCAATATATTACATTATATAAGATGTCTCATGATATTAGCATCATATGTAACATGAGTCCTCCCTGTCAAAAATTAGGATAAAATTGCACTCAGAGAAGGAAATCTGTGGAAGTAAATGGCCACCCGTAAAACAACAATCATCAGACTGAAAACCAATGAAAGCAGTACTATTGGACATTAATTCATACTGCTCAGCTTTCCCTAATTTTGCCTCATGTTATTACCCTTCTCCTTGTAAAATGTTTTGATTTTCTGGTAAATCACTGAAGAGTACAGTCAGTGATGTCAAACATTACAGTTCCATACTTCTCAATCTTTAGGAAATCCATGTTGATGGAAATAGTGTTACTCCTGTACTAGCTTGTAAGTGAGTTAGAGGTAATATTTAAAAATTATTCCTGATTTTGGATATTTTCCCCTTTCCATTATTTTGGCTTTATCCCCATTTCTTGCACAAAGAATTTGAGAGATATGCTGACCTTAAAGGAAATACTCAGCAGTGTGCAGAACTGGTGGTAAAATATAGAAACTTCACTGATCAGGGTGACATAGCAAATCTACTGGCTGATAAATTTAGCTCAGACTTCACCCCCACTGCTCCCCCATGAAATCCTTTCTAGCATATCCCCAACTAACAACAGGGAGCAGGTCCTGGTAGCACTTGCTAAGGCCAAGGACAATGTTTCAATGGTCCCCAACAGTATCCCTTGTTGCCTCCTAAATGCCCTAAAACAAGACCTAGCAGGACCACTTGAGACACTCTTCAACAACATACAGTACATAGTTGATTATCTGCTTGTCAGTTATCTGAAATGTCAATTATCTGAACTCAGCCTTCCAAAGTTTTTGGGTAGAAAAAAATCATGAAATTTGAATATGTAGATGTTATATGTATTTGCTTGTGTGTGCTTTTTGAGCTTGTAGCCCACTTGTGCGTGAAAAATATTATTTATGGTCCACTGGAATCACTGAATGGTTGAAAAGTATATTCTCTGCATGCAGAAAAAACAAGATTTTAGAAGTTTTTTTTTTCAGTTCAACGGATGTTTGATTAACAGAAAACTTTGATTATCTGAACTACCCTAGGTCACAATTAGTTTGGGGATAATTAACTCTCTACTGTACTCAAAACAGGTCATGAGCTAGGTGAATAGAAAGGTGTAATGGTCATCCCTTTACATAAGTGTGGATCATCAATTGACCCTGGGAACTACTGACCCATCAGTCTGACAAGTCTCATATGCAAAGCCATAGAATGAATTATCATGGAAATGATCAACAAGGACATTAACATCCTACAGACATTTGACTCATCTCAGTTTAGCTTTGTTATGGGAAGGTCTTGCCCAATCAACCTGTTAGACATTTTTGAGATGGTCAATCAGGCCACGGATGAGGAGAAAATGGTTCATACCACCTACCTTGACCTGGCCAAGGAGTTCAATACAATTCCCTACTCAGGTATTGTTGACAAACTCTCAAAACTAGGCATAAATCCAAACTTAACTCACTGGATTTCTGGCTGGCTCACAGATAGGACCCAATAAGCCGGGATTGGTGAGACCACCTACACTAGGAGACCAGTCACCAGTAAAGTACCCCAAGGCTTTTTGCTGAGCCAGGTCCTGTTTATCACCTACTTGTCTGAAGTAAAGGAAAATGTGAATTGCCTCTGGCTCACCAAATTTGCAGGTGACTGTAAATTGTGAGCTATCATAGATTCTCCCATGACAGCAACATCCTAGAAGATGGTGTGACTGCAAGGTCACTCACCCTTGGGGTGACATAATACTTCCTTATTACTAAGATTCAATAACCTTGATTGCAGTGTTACAGCAATCATTGATGTTTTTGCACTATTTTTTTCTGCAATGCAGCAACGTACAAATACATTTCTGCCAAACAAACTAGGGGCCACCAGCACTTAGTATGATTGTCTTTCTCCCAATTTCCTTCCTAATACTAGAAGTACCAGTACTAGTACTAGTAGTACTAATACTAGAAGTACCAGTACTAGTACTAGTAGTACTAATACTAGAAATGCTGAAAGTCAATTCAGATCTGCTTGATGCAGCTTAGCACTTGCTGTATGGCACTTTATTCTGCTGACAAGAAGTTGCCTATTCAACATCAATTGCTGACACGTCACTGTGGGATGACCTTTGAGGTGATCAGTGTAATAAAACACTACATGAAGCAAAGCTTTGCATACAGCTGGTGAAAGAGTCATTGCTCCTGGATATTTTATTTTCTATTGATCAGTTCACTATGCAAGAAGAACTTGCAAGACAATGAAAATATTCAGCAAATAGTTACTAAAACAGAACATCCAGCTCTTCCTTTAATTTCTTCTGCCTTCTTTCCTCATCTTCTTCCTTACATGCCCCAGCCTATATTAAAGTCTCCTCATCCTGATAACTATATTCTAAAGCAACACTTATTTAGATGGTAGCTTTAATCAGACTATCAATTCCTATTTTACACACGCACATATGCACGCACTCACCCTCACATGCACGTGCGCACACGCACACACACACACACACACACACACACACACACACACACACACACACACACACACACACACACACACACACACACACACACACACACACACACACACACTCACACACACACACACACACATACAAGCAAATTCTGTTTTCTAAAGGCCTGCATCATTTTTAACATTTTCCATGAAAACTCAAGGGATTTGTGGGTGTCAATCACAATGATGCAGTAGCCAGCAATGCTCTCTAGATTCTGCCCATGTCCACTTCAGCAGATCTTTTTTCATCTCATACTAACTTTTCTGTGATTATATTTGTTCCAGTATAACTGACTATTGTTTCCACCCTGATTTGTTAGCAGCTGACACAAAAATTAATAAGACCATGTCCTACTAAACTGGATGTGGTATCCATTTGTGTTTGTTGTAAAAAAAAAAAACTGTTTGCTCAGAGTCGGTATTTACAAAGTGATTATTTTGGATTTTATGGTGGAAATAAACCTGGTAACACTCCATGAAAACACCACTAATTCTTAAACCCTTCTCTCTGTTCTCTATTAAGCACTCATCTTCTGTTTACTTTCACTGTAATAACCACTATCTCACATTCTCCAGTTAACCTTTATTTTTTATTTTTATTTATTTATTTAACATTTGTTGACCGGGAATGTCCGACTAGGTTCCACAGAGCCTGTTTTCAGCGGAGGCCCGGGGAGAAATGCTCCAGATGCATGTCTTTGGCATGTGGGAGAAAACCCGGAGGAAACCCACGAACACAGGGAGAACATGCAAACTCCACACAGAAGGTACCCCAGTCGAGAATCAAACCGGAGAACCTCTTGCTGTGAGGCGACAACGTTAACCACTGCACCACTGTGCCACCCAAACCCTTTATACAAACAAATAAGATAATATGCAGTTTTCATATTCCACATCCAACTATAAAAAGTATATTTATATTCAGCAATTCTGAACTTAACCTTTAATCAAATCTAGTTGTCTTTGCCCATCACCGACAGAATTGCTTAACTTTAATGATAAATAATTGTTTTTATCCTTTCCGGTATCTCAGGACCACCTGGTCACATAATCCCTATTGCCTTCTTGGAGTCTGTCTTCCATCTCTGAAGGGTAAAAAATGTATGGCCCTCAAAAGGGAATGCACCTTACATCCTCCTTCGTAGAAGTGATGTCATACATGAATTCTTTCTTGTTAGCAGACAACAGGTATAAAAAGTTTCAACCCCCCACCGCTAACATAGCCAGCAAAGACTCCTATGCAGAGGAGTACATGAATCCCCTGTATAAACAGTTAACTGTATAGACTTAGCCATACCTGACCAGACCAAAACCAGCCCCCCCCCCCAAAAAAAAAAACAAAAAAAAAGCCACCCTGGTGGACCTCAAGAATAAATATGATATATAACAAAAGGAAGAAACTGATGTCTTGAAACAAGAAGGAACTTAGAAGAGGAATGACACCCTCCACGGCTTGAACAAACAAATCTGATAGCTTGTAAAATCCTCTAAAACTAATTATGAAGCTAAATTAGCATGCTTTGCTAAAGAAAATCATAAGGCATTCTTTAGCTGTGTCCATATTCTAAAAGGGAATGCCCAGCTATTTGCAGAACCTGTACTGGATGGTACCAGTGATTATGAACCGGAGAAAATTGGCAACCTACTAGCTGACAGATTTGGTGCAAACTGGATCTCCCTGTCCCCACCAGCCATACCCAAAAGCATACATGCCACCAGTCCTCTGCCTAGTATCTCCAAAGAGCAGGTCATATCCGCACTCTCAAGGCCAAAAACATCGCCTCTATGGGACAGGACAACATCTCAGGCTGTTTACTAGACAATCTAAAACAAGATCTAGCACAGGCATGGGCAAACTACGGCCCGGGGGCCACATGCGGCCCGTTAAACGTTTTGATTCGGCCCACCAAACTTGAAAAAATTTAATACATTTTAATATTTTTTAACATTTTCGGAATGTCAGGGCTGACATCATCACGTGCGCGATGACGTCAGCACTGTCAGGCTACCAGCCAGTCGGAATTGAGCTCAAGGAGCTCGCATCATCATTTCCGCCTGGCTGGCGTTAGATAACAGTCAGCGGGAATGCAACATGTGGAACAGAAGAGGCTGACTCAGCGAGCCCTGAAACGGATTCATGGCAGCAGCAAAGGGGCCAGGGATATAGCGAGCTCACGGAGCTGGGATTAATGGCGTTAGCAGGCTGGGGGATACAGCAAGCCCTGAAACGGAGCCGGGCCCAGGATTAATGGCAGCAGCAGCAACATGAGGATGGATTGAACAGAAGACGCTGAGCACTACTCAGGGAAAGAGAGAGATAGTGTGTGTGTGTGTGTGTGTGTGTGTGTGTGTGTGTGTGTGTGTGTGTGTGTGTGTGTGTGTGTGTGTGTGTGTATGCGATAGGAAAGAGAAAGTGAGTGAATCACTGAATGCAGGTTTGAAAGGGGAAGTGTGTGTGTGTTTGTGAATGATCGGAGAGAGAAAGTGAGTGAATGCAGGTTTGAAAGGTGAAGAGTGTGTGTGTGTGTGTGAGCGATCGGAGAGAAAGTGAGTGAATGCAGGTTTGAATTGTGAAGAGTGTGTGTGTGTGTGACGATTGGAGAGAGAAAGTGAGTGAATGCAGGTTTGAAAGGTGAAGTGTGTGTGTGTGTGTGTGAGCGATCAGAGAAAGTGAATGAATGCAGGTTTGAAAGGTGAAGTGTGTGTGTGTGTGTGGCGATTGGAGAGAAAGTGAGTGAATGCAGGTTTGAAAGGTGAAGAGTGTATGTGTGTGTGGAGAGAGAAAGTGAATTATGAAAGCTGACAAGATTCTGTGTGTGTGTGTGTGTCTGTGTGTGTGTGTGTGTGTGTGTGTGTGTGTGTGTGTGTGTGTGTGTGTGTGTGTGTGTGTGTGTGTGTGTGTATAGATTGCAGCATCACTGTTCAAAACCTGCTGAAGTTAAATAGATGTCCAGTTTCACTGACAGAAAATGTATCTGCGTGTAAAATGATTTACTAGCTTATTAATTTAAGCTCTCCTAAAAGTACACTATTAAGTAGGTAAGAAGAAGCAGTTCACAAGGGATTAATATGTAAGCAGGCACTTGAATATATAAGTCCCCTCCTTGTCTGTGCAGCATTTTCCATAAGTCCTAATATTACTTTTGATTTAAAATGCCCCAAAGAATGTGATCTAGTTTGATATGGTCCAGAGGACCTGGACATAGTGTCACTGGAGTGCACCTCAGAAGCCATTGTTAAAATCCCTATACTGTATTCATATAAAAATAGAATGAAAAATTTTTTTAGGGAGCCATTGTGTATGCTCATACAATGTTACCTGAGGTAAAATGGTCTTGGAATCCTTCTCTTCCAGATGAATCTTCTCACAATATTTACTAGGTAACTGGTGTTAATGTTTTTGTTTTACAAAGGTATTAAGCTATTTTTATATGCTGTACCTAATATAGTTTTGTGCATTTATGTCTGATTTGTATTTTTATGCTTTTAATTATTTTTGTTATGTTTTATTCACTGGGTTTCAGTAGTTGTATTGCAATTAAGGCTTGACCGAAAGTGAGTCCTAGTGGTCCAGCTCACCTGCCTGAAAGTTAAATCTGTTAAATGGTTTCATGGTCATTGGGAGTCCAGTTTTGTTCATTGGGAATTCATTGTACTGATTTGTTGTATTGATTTTCAGTGTTTAAAGACTCATTTCGAAGTCAGAGATTTTATTGTAATGCTTTTCTTCATTTTCATTGGAAATTAAAGCACATGTTTTCTCCATATCCCAAGATGTGTATTTTTTCCCCCAATGAGGTGATGTTTTCAAAGCATGCCATCTATCTGCTCCTGTTCCGGCCCCTTTGTCAAATGTTAGAACTCAATGTGGCCCACGAATCAAAACGTTTCCCACCCCTGATCTAGCAGAACCACTTGGCACTATGTTTAATCACAGCCTGAGCACTGGCTTTGTTCCAGCAGAGTGGAGAACAACAACAATCATCTTCTTGCACAAAGGGGGCCCATCAACTGACCCTGCAAACTATAAACCCATAAGTCTAACCAGACTTATCTGCAAGGTCATGGAAAGAATCATCATTGATCTTATCAACAAGCACATAGGCAACCTACAAACCCTTGACCCAACCCAGTTTGGCTTTGTTAATGGTAGATCATGCTTGTTAAATCTGGTAGACTTCTTTGAGAATGCCACCAAAGCCCTGAATAAAGGCAAAACAGTACATACTGCCTATCTTGACTTAGGCAAGGCTTTTGACACAATCCCCAACTCAGGTATCATTGAGAAACTCTCCCAGATGGGGATTAACCATTACATCACTACATGGGTAGCCAACTGGCTCACCAACAAAATGCATACTGTCAAAGTTGGGGATTCCACCTCTACCACTAGACCAGTTAACAGTGGCAGACCACAAAGATCTGTGCTGGACACTCTACTGTTTGGAATCCAGGCAAAAGTACATGGCCTGTAGTTTAGCAAGTTTGCTGATGATTGCAAATTGGGTGCAGTCATAATATATTACAAAAGGGGCTAACACACACACACATATGATTGATGCCAAAGCCACAGACTAAAACTAAACACAAAAAAGTGCATTATTATCCCCTTTGGCAAATAGGACTTCCCTGAAAATTCCAATATTGACAGCACCCCTTTAAGCTCAAACCCAGTGGTGTGAGATTTGGGAACACAGGTTGATAGCAATATAAACTTTGATCACCATGGGTCCACAGTGGTAAGGAAAGCCTTCTATGTTGTGCACCTCATAAATAAGGGCATCACATCCAAGGCTAAGGATGTTTTAACTCCTCCATACTCGACCCTCATCAGACCACTAATAGAGTTCAATGCTCCCTTTTGCATGTACCTCACCAGACATCTGTAGCAGCTAGAGAGACCACAGAGATTTCTCATCAAGAAAATTCAGGGCCTTTAAACCATGACCTATATGGAAAGACTGAAATGACTGAAAGACCTGTCACTGTACTCTTTATCTTATAGGCTGCTGAGAGGTGACTTATGCCTGGTCTACAGAGCAGCTGTAATGGGAATACTGCACATCCACAAATCAAATGGGACAAGTGTCACTCCCTCCAGGGATCTCAACCTAGCCTGAGACATTAACAGGACATGCTAGAGAGGTAGATATATCTCCCAGAAATTGCCACTCCTCTGGAATAAACTCACAATTCACATGAAGCCGAGCTCCTCAATGATCCAATTCAAGTGCAACCTGGACAATTGGATGGGAGACTGCAAATTCACTCCGGGTATGGCACTTATGTCCCTCTTGGACACAGGTAGTAGGTGCTGATCATAGACTCACTGTGAAAATAATGACCATCTAACCAAGATCAGTTAAGTAACACAAGTATAACATGGCTAGGCTTGTAAAGACCCTAGAGCCATTAGTCTAGTAACCTCCTATGAACCTATGAACTAAAGCAAGCAAAAGTATAGAGTCAAATGGTATCAGAAATACTCACTCTAGGGATGTAAACCTCTTATGCAACATTGAAAGAATGGTTTGGACGGACAGGCACGATACCGCTGCTGTGGAACAGACTCCCCATCCACGTAAAACAAAGTTCATTCCTTCTCCATTTTCAAGCACAACTTAGATCTATGGATGGGAAATACAACATTTACCCAAGGACTGCCCCTGTGGTACTAGGGGACAGAAGCAGCTCGTAAATGTTTTATCCAGTGTAAAGATCCCTTCCAATTATCTACAATATGATCCCAGTTATTCTCATTCGGGGTAATACATAATTATAGACAATGGGATGGGTAAGGCCAATCTATAACCAAATGGAATAAGTTATTTCAAGCAGAAAAGGGTAAATTGGTTAGGCTTATAATGGCCCGCAACAGCAGCTAGCCTAGTACTTACCTGTAAACCTATACAGTTGGTAAATCAATAATCAAGGAATTTGCATAAATTAGCACACCTTGTGATTAAAGTCAAATCATATCAGGAAATCACACAAACAATATACAAACCAATATTAAATTACGTACACTGAGCTAAACTTCACCTAAGGGAATTATTTCCTAAAGTAGTTTTTCTGACCCACTATGTCATGTGTTCAAGCCACACTAAAATGCTAGACTTTCTAGTGATAGTGTAGTGTACTGGCACACCAGATGTGCAGTAGCAAGCACCGCCCAAAACCCTCCCCCGGTGTTGTACGTCAGGTGGAAGTATTCAATATTCATCCAGTGTGAATGAATATTTATTCTGTTTCTGAACTGCGCAGAGCTGAAGGTGAGCCAGTACACTACACTATCAACAACACATTCTACAGTCTCTTCCTAGTGTTTAAATCTTCCCCAGTTTTAACACTGAAGATCATATTTTCTTGAAAAATGTTTGGGTAATACTTTAACACTGAAGGTCTGGCTACGGGTACAATCATGAGTCCAGTTATTGTTGGTTGGTGATGTAAGTGAGATTCTTGGATTCCTCAAAGCCGTAACACCCATTTTGGACCTGGGCTATCTCTATACAACACAGGTGTGTTGTATAGCTTCTACAACTCCCCACTAAATAAAGTGACACATCAATTCTACCACAGTCAATTTTAAGTGGCTTGTGTTGAGTACAGATAGTTGCTTCCTTCAACTCACAAGCAGTGGTTTGGAAAGTTAAGCACTTACCTTTAACTCTCAATCAGAAATAATATTTTTTGTAAGATGCGAGACTATTTTCCCATTTACATAATGTCTGATGATGAATTACAATTCTGGGAGCATTTTTTTTTAACTTTTAGATAACAATGAGACTCATTCAAGTGTCAGAGTAATGTTCCTCCAACTAGTAAGAAAGCAATTAACCCTTACTAAATTGTAGTTCTCTGTAAAATGTCATAATATGATATTTAAAGTGCCTAGTTATGAAGTATGGTAATATTTAGTTAAGGGTGGAACTCTGCCTACAAGTATTTCTGTTCCTTGAAAAGTGTATCTCAAACTAGTGGACGTCTCCTGCACTGGAAAATGACGTTGTTATATTTTAATATTTTTAAAGAGTTTTGTATGGTTAGAGTTTGGGTCTTGATACCTGAGACACTTAAATAAATACCCAAATATTTTGTACATGGTCCTTTTGCCCATTTCAGTTGTACAGACAGAGTAGTACTGATTATTACATATTTCTGGCATTGCTGTTTAAAATACTAAATAAATATAGTGTAGTGTACTGGCTCACCTTTGGCCACATTAATTGTATGCATGATGTCACTGCCTAATATGAATGGCATGTCAATCATGCCTCATTTCATATGCAACTTTTCATGCCAATTACTGGAGCCACACCCACTCCTGCGCAAAACTGAAGGTGAGCCAGTATACTACACTATTGCCAACTTTATTACCATTAGAAAGTGTGGTGGCCCACTAAGGAGTAGCACCATAGGCCTCAATCACAGTAGAATCCAATATCAATAGCTGTAAATCTGTAAAGGCGCTTCACCAGACTAAGTGCTCTAGAGCCAAGGGAGATCTTCTAACCCTGATGGAAAATTGTGTTAAGATGATTTTATCAGCAAGTTTTCACTTCAATGGCTTGGAATACATATGCTGAATCCATGGAAGATGATATCAGTCCTGTTCAAAGCATCTAACTTTTCCCTATTACAATATTCCTAGAGTGATTTATCTCACCACATACTGTCTTTATACTGTGCAACTTCTATATTACTGTGGAGCTTTTCTATCTGGGCCTGCACTGAAAATGGGATCAATATGGCCCAGTGGACTTCCCTGGTTGGCAAACTGCAAATAAATAAATAAAATAAATGCTAGCCTTCTTACTGAACAAAGAACAGTGGAGGTAAGAAGCTATGTTGTGCCATATCACCAGACAGAAAATGCAGTGAGTGTGGAAGTACGTATGTGAAATTACTGGAAGTAAGGCCTAACCAGATAGGATCTCATAAATAAATGAGCTGTGTTTATGAAATGCAGCTATATATGCACTTGTATATCTTTTTATACATATACAAATGCTCAACTAACCTATATAATGATCAAACAGAATGACTGGCTGCCAAATTACCACAAACCCTAAAACCAAGCCCATGTGTAAGAAATATATAATCCATCCTATCACAGTATTCACATAAAATTAAAGAAAATAAGCTAAATGCGAGAAAATCTCACACATTCACTCTGAACCAACTGCTCACACAAAGTGCAGTAAAACTGGTATGACATAAAAACACTACTTAAAACATACAACATTGCAATAAAAAACAAGAGTATGAAATGTTACACTATTTAAAATATACAACATTGCAACAAAAATACACTTCCTACTTAGCTGCTCCTCCAGCAGTTACACCCAGCATGATACATCAATAATTGGCCAGCTCCCAGATATAAAAATATTTTAAAAATATCCACCTACCTGTAATGTTCAGTTGTGTGCTACAAACATGTTCCATGAAAACTAATTTCTTCCACCAAGCTGATCATGTCCACAAATGACCCCCAAAAAACCCACCTAAATATAAAAATACAGCTGTTACCTCTACACCTGCCATAACATGAGCCAGATTCAGAAGTCACTTTTCCCAGAATCTAGTGACTCTAATTCAGAAGCCCACTATCTTTTGTCACAAAAGGGTACAATTTTATAATAATACTAATAATAATAATAATGAAAACTACACCTACCTCCTGTTCATACTGACAGAGTTTTCAGCACTATTCTGAATTCTGTGAAAAGTGACAACCATGAATCACCTTCTAAAGTAGCATATGCAACCATACTCTGAACCTCACCCACAGGAAAAAAAACAAAAAAAAAAAACTAAGCATTGTTTCCCAAAGGGTGCACACGGGCAATGTCTAAAATCACTAACTTGCTTTGAGTGAGTTACCGTATTAACAAAAACAAATTAAATAAATGAATACATGTTATCAAATGCATCATTTAAAGTTTCTCATCAGGATCAGTGCAAAGCATACTATAATTAGCACCTATTCAAGCTAAATATGGCCATTTTCACCTCTGCTTGCACCTATTGTCCCAGTGTCCCAGTGTCCAACATCAAAAACTCTAAACATTTTCTAAGGATGATGGCAACAAAGTTAGAGTAATTTAGATGAAGCTGATTAAGACAAGCTCCTCTTCTCACACACTGTGCCAGAGGAGTGGCTGGAATTTCCAACTGTTTTACACTTAGTCAACCTTTTAGTTAATGTGACAAACTTTTAAGAAACTGTGGATTTTGTGTGAAGATTAAAGTCTGGTGAAAATGTTCAAAAATGTGCATATGATTTTAAGTGCCAAAACAATGTATACCATTCTCATTGTACTATTGTATATATTATATGTGGTGATACTACCTATGTTTATGCTTACTACCTATGTTTATGCTTGGAGCTTTTCTCCCCGTGCCTCTACTGAAAATGGACATATATCCAGTTAGACTAGCCCGGTCAACAAATGTAAACTGAAATAAATAAATAAATAAAATAAAGTGCACAGTTTATGACCCTGTAAGAGATATGACATGTATGGGAAAATAATTACTGTGAAATCTGGGGAACCACAAATATCAGCTGCTCAGACAGAGAGCTGTACAAAGGGCAAACGTATTCATTTGGATGGTTATCTCTTCCCAGTGCACAAACCAAAGTCTTGGGGTATATGGATTGGGTCACACTTATCTAAACTGGTATCAGAAGATGGTGTGAAGCACAGATGTACAGCATGTAGGTAAATGCTGTTAACTGACCCTGACTCCTAATCATCACTATCATCAGCCCCCTGTTTCTCATTCTCTATATGGTGTCAATGTGTTGCATCACCTGCCACCATCCCTCTCTTGATTCAATGAAAAGAGGGTACTAGCTGGTTTCCCCTTGCCTGTGTACATACTACATAACAGAGCTGTCATCTAAAGACACTTACAGGGGTCCTGGAGACCACAATTGATTTAAGCCTCATGTATGCAACAAGCTGCTCTTCATACAGTAGTAATTAGTGGTGCTCTGAATTCATGCAATCATCAGAAGTTGAAATTTCCCTGTAAAAATCACCTCAGAACATTATCTCAGTTTGTGTGGTAAGCAGCATTTATGCATGTAGTTAGGACCATTTAGGTCTTCCTAAACTTATTATAGGACCCAGAACCATTGCTCTAGGGAGATCATATGGTTTGGGCACTGGGCAGCATCGCTGGTTAGGTTAGCTGCAGATTACACCATATAAGCCCCCTTCCCTTATCTGGTTACAAACATCCTCCATTCCTATTCTTTCAAGGACACTTTAGTACCTATAACCATGGATGGGCATTTCCCTGTTGTCTCCATGGACACGGGTATCCTTATTACATTTGACACTGCTCTGCAATCAAAGTATGATGCATCTATAATGACAGACTGCGCTGGAACAGGAGGGTAGAAAAGGAGACCTGGATTCAGAAAGATTTGTTGTCTCTACTACACGATCTTCCTTTTCACAAAGCACAAAACTAGAATTTGAAAATTAAATGGATGTTAATGTTGGGACCATAGAGACGTCTCCTATGGAGCTGTGGTATCATGAGCATTTTGGATGGCATGAGAGCTAGAATCCTGAAAATTTCCCTTGCTGAAGCAGTTAAACAAGTGGAAACTTCTGGAACAAATCTAAATATAGATATATTTTTTCCTCCTGTGGAAGAAAAGCTTTCCGAACTGAGGTATCCAGGAGATACCACAGGAAAACAAGCCTTTCAAAAGAAATCAGAAAAGATTTCTAAGTAGTCCCAGCCTCTGTAGATATCTTGTCCAAGAGAGATATTCCTGACACTTTGAAAAAAGAGTCTGCAACGATGATCAAGTTATGTCAAAATGATAAAGTACAGAACTGATAATGTGATTCAGACACAGAAAAAAAATTAAGAAATGCCTGAAAGCTGGATAGACAGGGATATGACGATATACATTCTTTAAGTCTAAGGTCACTAGAACATTGAAAAGGTGAATAAGAGTCTCCAAGTTGCATAGCATTTTAACCTGTGCACTATCACAAACTCATTTAAGCAAAAGAAAACTTCTTTCCCAACACAAACATAAAATATGTCTGTGCGTGCATGCATGTGTCTGAGCTTAACATGCTTATTCAAATACACATAATGTGGTGTTTTTCTGTCTGGGTCTCTGCTGAAAAAGGGTGTTGTACATTTGGACTTTCCTAGTAAACAAAAGATTAATTAGTTAATTCAGAAATACACATACATATTTTATACACATACAAATATGTATCAGTTGCATAGTCAGACAACTGTGGGGAACAGAGAAACACCCAAAAGGAGTGGCAACATTTAACTGAATGCACTCATGACATCCCACTAAAATGACAAATTCTCCTGGAGACATGTCAGGTTACAGATAATCAATTTCACAAGCCAGTGGTCACTGGGTTGAATTTCATAAATGTGTAGGAAAACCTTCGTTCAGCCACTTAACGCAATAAATGAAAAGATGACTAGGAAGTTGATGTATTAATTATCCCCTTCACAACCTTACCGAGTCTACCAGTAACCATTTCCTCCTCTCTGCTTCCTTACTCCAGTTAGATACTAGCCACCCCTTCACAACCTTACCGAGTCTACCAGTAACCATTTCCTCCTCTCTCCTTCTTTACTCCAGTTAGATACTAGCCACCCCTTCACAACCTTACCGAGTCTACCAGTAACCATTTCCTCCTCTCTCCTTCCTTACTCCAGTTAGATACTAGCCAACCCTTCACAACCTTACCGAGTTTACCAGTAACCATTTCCTCCTCTCTCCTTCCTTACTCCAGTTAGATACTAGCCACCCCTTCACAACCTTACCGAGTCTACCAGTAACCATTTCCTCCTCTCTCCTTCCTTAGTCCAGTTAGATACTAGCCACCCCTTCACAACCTTACCGAGTCTACCAGTAACCATTTCCTCATCTCTCCTTCCTTACTCCAGTTAGATAATAGCCACCCCTTCACAACCTTACCGAGTCTACCAGTAACCATTTCCTCCTCTCTCCTTCCTTACTCCAGTTAGATACTAGCGACCCCTTCACATCCTTACCGAGTCTACCAGTAACCATTTCCTCCTCTCCTTCCTTACTCCAGTTAGATACTAGCCACCCCTTCACAACCTTACCGAGTTTACCAGTAACCATTTCCTCCTCTCTCCTTCCTTACTCCAGTTAGATACTAGCCACCCCTTCACAACCTTACCGAGTCTACCAGTAACCATTTCCTCCTCTCTCCTTCCTTACTCCAGTTAGATACTAGCCACCCCTTCACAACCTTACCGAGTCTACCAGTAACCATTTCCTCCTCTCTCCTTCCTTACTCCAGTTAGATAATAGCCACCCCTTCACAACCTTACCGAGTCTACCAGTAACCATTTCCTCCTCTCTCCTTCCTTACTCCAGTTAGATACTAGCCACCCCTTCACAACCTTACCGAGTCTACCAGTAACCATTTCCTCCTCTCTCCTTCCTTACTCCAGTTAGATACTAGCCACCCCTTCACAACCTTACCGAGTCTACCAGTAACCATTTCCTCCTCTCTCCTTCCTTACTCCAGTTAGATACTAGCCACCCCTTCACATCCTTATTGAGTCTACCAGTAACCATTTCCTCCTCTCTCCTTCCTTACTCCAGTTAGATACTAGCCACCCCTTCACAACCTTACCAAGTCTACCAGTAACCATTTCCTCCTCTTTCCTTCCTTACTCCAGTTAGATACTAGCCACCCCTTCACAACCTTACCGAGTCTACCAGTAACCATTTCCTCCTCTCTCCTTCCTTACTCCAGTTAGACAGTAGCCACCCCTTCACAACCTTACCGAGTCTACCAGTAACCATTTCCTCCTCTCTCCTTCCTTACTCCAGTTAGATACTAGCCACCCCTTCACAACCTTACCGAGTCTACCAGTAACCATTTCCTCCTCTCTCCTTTCTCACTCCAGTTAGATACTAGCCACCCCTTCACATCCTTACCGAGTCTACCAGTAACCATTTCCTCCTCTCTCCTTCCTTATTCCAGTTAGATACTAGCCAACCCTTCACAACCTTACCGAGTCTACCAGTAACCATTTCCTCCTCTCTCCTTCCTTATTCCAGTTAGATACTAGCCACCCCTTCACAACCTTACCGAGTCTACCAGTAACCATTTCCTCCTCTCTTCTTCCTTACTCCAGTTAGATACTAGCCACCCCTTCACAACCTTACTGAGTCTACTAGTAACCATTTCCTCCTCTCTCCTTCCTTACTCCAGTTAGATACTAGCCACCCCTTCACAACCTTACTGAGTCTACCAGTAACCATTTCCTACTCTCTCCTTCCTTACTCCAGCTAGATACTAGCCACCCCTTCACAACCTTACCGAGTCTACCAGTAACCATTTCCTCCTCTCTCCTTCCTTACTCCAGTTAGATACTAGCCACCCCTTCATAACCTTACCGAGTCTACCAGTAATCATTTCCTCCTCTGTCCTTCCTTATTCCAGTTAGATACTAGCCACCCCTTCACAACCTTACCGAGTCTACCAGTAACCATTTCATCCTCTCTCCTTCCTTACTCCAGTTAGATACTAGCCACCCCTTCACAACCTTACAGTCTACCAGTAACCATTTCCTCCTCTCCTTCCTTACTCCAGTTAGATACTAGCCACCCTTCACATCCTTACCAAGTCTACCAGTAACCATTTCCTCCTCTCTCCTTCCTTTCTCCAGTTAGTTACTAGCCACCCTTCACATCCTTACCGAGTCTACCAGTAACCATTTCCTCCTCTCTCCTTCCTTACTCCAGTTAGATACTAGCCACCCCTTCACATCCTTACCGAGTCTACCAGTAACCATTTCCTCCTCTCTCCTTCCTTACTCCAGTTAGATACTAGCCACCCCTTCACAACCTTACCAAGTCTACCAGTAACCATTTCCTCCTCTCTCCTTCCTTACTCCAGTTAGATACTAGCCACCTCTTCACAACCTTACCGAGTCTACCAGTAACCATTTCCTCCTCTCTCCTTCCTTACTCCAGTTAGATACTAGCCACCCCTTCACAACCTTACCGAGTCTACCAGTAACCATTTCCTCCTCTCTCCTTCCTTACTCCAGTTAGATACTAGCCACCCCTTCACAACCTTACCGAGTCTACCAGTAACCATTTCCTCCTCTCTCCTTCCTTACTCCAGTTAGATACTAGCCACCCCTTCACAACCTTACCGAGTCTACCAGTAACCATTTCCTCCTCTCTCCTTCCTTACTCCAGTTAGATACTAGCCACCCCTTCACAACCTTACTGAGTCTACCAGTAACCATTTCCTCCTCTCTCCTTCCTTACTCCAGTTAGATACTAGCCACCCCTTCACAACCTTGCCGAGTCTACCAGTAACCATTTCCTCCTCTCTCCTTCCTTACTCCAGTTAGATACTAGCCACCCCTTCACAACCTTACTGAGTCTACCAGTAACCATTTCCTCCTCTCTCCTTCCTTACTCCAGTTAGATACTAGCCACCCCTTCACAACCTTACCGAGTCTACCAGTAACCATTTCCTCCTCTCTCCTTCCTTACTCCAGTTAGATACTAGCCACCCCTTCACAACCTTACCGAGTCTACCAGTAAACATTTCCTCCTGACTCCTTCCTTACTCCAGTTAGATACTAGCCACCCCTTCACAACCTTACCAAGTCAACAAGTAACCATTTCCTCCTCTCTCCTTCCTTACTCCAGTTAGATATTAGCCACCCCTTCACAACCTTACCGAGTCTACCAGTAACCATTTCCTCCTCTCTCCTTCCTTACTCCAGTTAGATACTAGCCACCCCTTCACAACCTTACCGAGTCTACCAGTAACCATTTCCTCCTCTCTCCTTCCTTACTCCAGTTAGATACTAGCCACCCCTTCACAACCTTACCGAGTCTACCAGTAACCATTTCCTCCTCTCTCCTTCCTTACTCCAGTTAGATACTAGCCACCCCTTCACAACCTTACCGAGTCTAGCAGTAACCATTTCCTCCTCTCTCCTTCCTTATTCCAGTTAGATACTAGCCACTCCTCCACAACCTTACTGAGTTTACCAGTAACCATTTTCTCCTCTCTCCTTCCTTATTCCAGTTAGATAGTAGCCACCCCTTCACACCCTTACAGAGTCTACAGGTAACCATTTCCTCCTCTCTCCTTCCTTACTCCAGTTAGATACTAGCCACCCCTTCACAACCTTACTGAGTCTACCAGTAACCATTTCCTCCTCTCTCCTTCCTTACTCCAGTTAGATACTAGCCACCCCTTCACAACCTTACTGAGTCTACCAGTAACCATTTCCTCCTCTCTCCTTCCTTACTCCAGTTAGATACAAGCCACCCCTTCACATCCTTATTGAGTCTACCAGGAACCATTTCCTCCTCTCTCCTTCCTTACTCCAGTTAGATACTAGCCACCCCTTCACAACCTTACCGAGTCTACCAGTAACCATTTCCTCCTCTCTCTTTCCTTACTCCAGTTAGATACTAGCCACCCCTTCACAACCTTACCGGGTCTACCAGTAACCATTTCCTCCTCTCTCCTTCCTTACTCCAGTTAGATACTAGCCACCCCTTCACAACCTTACCGAGTCTACCAGTAACCATTTCCTCCTCTCTCCTTCCTTACTCCAGTTAGATACTAGCCAACCCTTCACAACCTTACCGAGTCTACCAGTAACCATTTCCTCCTCTCTCCTTCCTTACTCCAGTTAGATACTAGCCACCCCTTCACAACCTTACCGAGTCTACCAGTAACCATTTCCTCCTCTCTCCTTCCTTACTCCAGTTAGATACTAGCCACCCCTTCACAACCTTACCGAGTCTACCAGTAACCATTTCCTCCTCTCTCCTTCCTTACTCCAGTTAGATACTAGCCACCCCTTCACAACCTTACCGAGTCTACCAGTAACCATTTCCTCCTCTCTCCTTCCTTACTCCAGTTAGATACTAGCCACCCCTTCACAACCTTACCGAGTCTACCAGTAACCATTTCCTCCTCTCTCCTTCCTTACTCCAGTTAGATACTAGCCACCCCTTCACAACCTTACTGAGTCTACCAGTAACCATTTCCTCCTCTCTCCTTCCTTACTCCAGTTAGATACTAGCCAACCCTTCACAACCTTACCGAGTCTACCAGTAACCATTTCCTCCTCTCTCCTTCCTTACTCCAGTTAGATACTAGCCACCCCTTCACAACCTTACCGAGTCTACCAGTAACCATTTCCTCCTCTCTCCTTCCTTACTCCAGTTAGATACTAGCCACCCCTTCACAACCTTACCGAGTCTACCAGTAACCATTTCCTCCTCTCTCCTTCCTTACTCCAGTTAGATACTAGCCACCCCTTCACAACCTTACCGAGTCTACCAGTAACCATTTCCTCCTCTCTCCTTCCTTACTCCAGTTAGATACTAGCCACCCCTTCACAACCTTACGAGTCTACCAGTAACCATTTCCTCCTCTCTCCTTCCTTACTCCAGTTAGATACTAGCCACCCCTTCACAACCTTACCGAGTCTACCAGTAACCATTTCCTCCTCTTTCCTTACTCCAGTTAGATACTAGCCACCCTTCACAACCTTACCGAGTCTACCAGTAACCATTTCCTCCTCTCCTTCCTTACTCCAGTTAGATACTAGCCACCCCTTCACAACCTTGAGTCTACCAGTAACCATTTCCTCCTCTCTCCTTCCTTACTCCAGTTAGATACTAGCCACCCCTTCACAACCTTACCGAGTCTACCAGTAACCATTTCCTCCTCTCTCCTTCCTTACTCCAGTTAGATACTAGCCACCCCTTCACAACCTTAACCAGTCTACAGTAACCATTTCCTCCTCTCCTTCCTTACTCCAGTTAGATACTAGCCAACCCTTCACAACCTTACCGAGTCTACCAGTAACCATTTCCTCCTCTCTCCTTCCTTACTCCAGTTAGATACTAGCCACCCCTTCACAACCTTACCGAGTCTACCAGTAACCATTTCCTCCTCTCTCCTTCCTTACTCCAGTTAGATACTAGCCACCCCTTCACAACCTTACCGAGTCTACCAGTAACCATTTCCTCCTCTCTCCTTCCTTACTCCAGTTAGATACTAGCCACCCCTTCACAACCTTACCGAGTCTACCAGTAACCATTTCCTCCTCTCTCCTTCCTTACTCCAGTTAGATACTAGCCAACCCTTCACAACCTTACCGAGTCTACCAGTAACCATTTCCTCCTCTCTCCTTCCTTACTCCAGTTAGATACTAGCCACCCCTTCACAACCTTACCGAGTCTACCAGTAACCATTTCCTCCTCTCTCCTTCCTTACTCCAGTTAGATACTAGCCACCCCTTCACAACCTTACCGAGTCTACCAGTAACCATTTCCTCCTCTCTCCTTCCTTACTCCAGTTAGATACTAGCCACCTTCACAACCTTACCGAGTCTACCAGTAACCATTTCCTCCTCTCTCCTTCCTTACTCCAGTTAGATACTAGCCACCCCTTCACAACCTTACCGAGTCTACCAGTAACCATTTCCTCCTCTCTCCTTCCTTACTCCAGTTAGATACTAGCCACCCCTTCACAACCTTACCGAGTCTACCAGTAACCATTTCCTCCTCTCTCCTTCCTTACTCCAGTTAGATACTAGCCACCCCTTCACAACCTTACCGAGTCTACCAGTAACCATTTCCTCCTCTCTCCTTCCTTACTCCAGTTAGATACTAGCCACACCTTCACACCCTTACCGAGTCTACCAGTAACCATTTCCTCCTCTCTCCTTCCTTACTCCAGTTAGATACTAGCCACCCCTTCACAACCTTACCGAGTCTACCAGTAACCATTTCCTCCTCTCTCCTTCCTTACTCCAGTTAGATACTAGCCACCCCTTCACAACCTTACCCAGTCTACCATTAACCATTTCCTCCTCTCTCCTTCCTTACTCCAGTTAGATACTAGCCACCCCTTCACAACCTTACGTAGTCTACCAGTAAACATTTCCTCCTGACTCCTTCCTTACTCCAGTTAGATACTAGCCACCCCTTCACAACCTTACCAAGTCTACCAGTAACCATTTCCTCCTCTCTCCTTCCTTACTCCAGTTAGATACTAGCCACCCCTTCACAACCTTACCGAGTCTACCAGTAACCATTTCCTCCTCTCTCCTTCCTTACTCCAGTTAGATACTAGCCAACCCTTCACAACCTTACAGTCTACCAGTAACCATTTCCTCCTCTCTCCTTCCTTACTCCAGTTAGATACTAGCCACCCCTTCACAACCTTACCGAGTCTACCAGTAACCATTTCCTCCTCTCTCCTTCCTTACTCCAGTTAGATACTAGCCACCCCTTCACAACCTTACCGAGTCTACCAGTAACCATTTCCTCCTCTCCTTCCTTACTCCAGTTAGATACTAGCCACCCCTTCACAACCTTACCGAGTCTACCAGTAACCATTTCCTCCTCTCTCCTTCCTTACTCCAGTTAGATACTAGCAACCACATCACAACCTTACCGAGTCTACCAGTAACCATTTCCTCCTCTCTCCTTCCTTACTCCAGTTAGATACTAGCCACCCCTTCACAACCTTACCGAGTCTACCAGTAACCATTTCCTCCTCTCTCCTTCCTTACTCCAGTTAGATACTAGCCACCCCTTCACAACCTTAGCGAGTCTACCAGAAACCATTTCCTCCTCTCTCCTTCCTTGCTACAGTTAGATACTAGCCAACCCTTCACAACCTTACAGAGTCTACCAGTAACCATTTCCTCCTCTCTCCTTCCTTACTCCAGTTAGATACTAGCCACCCCTTCACAACCTTACCGAGTCTACCAGTAACCATTTCCTCCTCTCTCCTTCCTTACTCCAGTTAGATACTAGCCACCCCTTCACAACCTTACCGAGTCTACCAGTAACCATTTCCTCCTCTCTCCTTCCTTACTCCAGTTAGATACTAGCCACCCCTTCACAACCTTACCGAGTCTACCAGTAACCATTTCCTCCTCTCTCCTTCCTTACTCCAGTTAGATACTAGCCACCCCTTCACAACCTTACCGAGTCTACCAGTAACCATTTCCTCCTCTCCCTTCCTTACTCCAGTTAGATACTAGCCACCCCTTCACAACCTTACCGAGTCTACCAGTAACCATTTCCTCCTCTCTCCTTCCTTACTCCAGTTAGATACTAGCCACCCCTTCACAACCTTACCAAGTCTACCAGTAACCATTTCCTCCTCTCTCCTTCCTTACTCCAGTTAGATACTAGCCACCCCTTCACAACCTTACCGAGTCTACCAGTAACCATTTCCTCCTCTCTCCTTCCTTACTCCAGTTAGATACTAGCCACCCCTTCACAACCTTACCGAGTCTACTAGTAACCATTTCCTCCTCTCTCCTTCCTTACTCAGTTAGATACTAGCCACCCCTTCACAACCTTACCGAGTCTACCAGTAACCATTTCCTCCTCTCTTCTTCCTTACTCCAGTTAGATACTAGCCCCCAGTAACCATTTCCTCCTCTCTCCTTCCTTACTCCAGTTAGATACTAGCCACCCCTTCACAACCTTACCGAGTCTACCAGTAACCATTTCCTCCTCTCTCCTTCCTTACTCCAGTTAGATACTAGCCACCCCTTCACAACCTTACCGAGTCTACCAGTAACCATTTCCTCCTCTCTCCTTCCTTACTCCAGTTAGATACTAGCCACCCCTTCACAACCTTACTGAGTCTACCAGTAACCATTTCCTCCTCTCTCCTTCCTTACTCCAGTTAGATACTAGCCACCCCTTCACAACCTTACCGAGTCTACCAGTAACCATTTCCTCCTCTCTCCTTCCTTACTCCAGTTAGATACTAGCCACCCCTTCACAACCTTACCGAGTCTACCAGTAACCATTTCCTCCTCTCTCCTTCCTTATTCCAGTTAGATACTAGCCACCCCTTCACAACCTTACCAAGTCTACCAGTAACCATTTCCTCCTCTCTCCTTCCTTACTCCAGTTAGATACTAGCCACCCCTTCACAACCTTACCGAGTCTACCAGTAACCATTTCCTCCTCTCTCCTTCCTTACTCCAGTTAGATACTATCCACCTCTTCACAACCTTACCGAGTCTACCAGTAACCATTTCCTCCTCTTTCCTTCCTTACTCCAGTTAGATACTAGCCACCCCTTCACAACCTTACCGAGTCTACCAGTAACCATTTCCTCCTCTCTCCTTCCTTACTCCAGTTAGATACTAGCAACCCCTTCACAACCTTACCGAGTCTACCAGTAACCATTTCCTCCTCTCTCCTTCCTTACTCCAGTTAGATACTAGCCACCCCTTCACAACCTTACCGAGTCTACCAGTAACCATTTCCTCCTGTCTTCTTCCTTCCTCCAGTTAGATACTAGCCACCCCTTCACAACCTTACCGAGTCTACCAGTAACCATTTCCTCCTCTCTCCTTCCTTACTCCAGTTAGATACTAGCCACCCCTTCACAACCTTACCGAGTCTACCAGTAACCATTTCCTCCTCTCTCCTTCATTACTCCAGTTAGATACTAGCCCTCCTTTTTTCCTCATTTCTACTGACTATACTGCCCTGCTGCCTTCTGTCACTATTCTGTTCTTCCCCTTCCCACGTTTATTAACAGCACCCCATTATTACTACTATTCAGAAACCTCATATTCTTCTCTATATCCCCTTTTCTTATTACTTAACTATGAATATTATTATTTTCTTTATATATCTTCATTAAATACTATAACTAACCTATTATTCCTCCTCTATATTTATTTATTTATTTATTTCAGTTTGATGACCGGGGAGGTCCACTGGGCTCAGGAGCCCATTTTCAGTGGAGGCCCGGGGAGAAAAGCTCCACATTACAAAATACAAAGATAAAAAGAATAAAAAGAATAAAAACAAAATACAAAATACAAAAGATAAAAATAAACATAAGATTCAAGGTACAGATACATAAGGATGCAACCGTCAGTCTACATGGTATGAATTCTGGTAATTTTTGATACAGAGGCAATAAAAGGAATGGTGTTTACATAACATATTATTTATATCTTGAAATGGATGATTAAAAGATTACAAAGAGTCTGAGTCTAGTAATGGCAGAGTGGTAGAACAAGCATAAGTTTTAGGGAGGGAATAAAGGGAGAGCAAACTATTTACAGTATTTACATATATACACAGGACAACAGTAGCAATAAGTAGATATGAACAAGGTTGATAGTAGTAAGAAATTGAATAGCATTACTGTTAATATGTACAGTGAGGAGGCTAGGTGGGGAAAGTGCAGTTGCACTTCCACTTAGAAAACAGGTAGGAATGGAGTAGTTTTTTTGAAATTATTAGGATTTTCTATCAATCTTAAAGAAGGAGAGAGAGAGTTCCACTTTTTGGCTAAGGAAAAAGAAAGGCGGCGCTGCCCGGGAGGTCGTTTTGGTTTGTGGACATTGAGTAGGTTTAGGTGGGCTGAACGAAGTGGCCTATTAGGGGTATATGGTTGAAGGATGTTGGATAGTGCAGGACATTTAGAGGGGTTAAATAATAGCCTGTGGGCAGTGGTAAGTTGGAGGTAGTCTAGAAGTTTGGGGAGTTCTAGCCAGTTTAGTGACTGGAGGGCAGAGCAATGATGGGAGGAGTGTTTGGCTTTGGTGGTGAATTTAGAAATTTTGTTATATATGTCCATTTTTGAGGAGGTGGAAGTGGATAAGTTAGTTAATAGAGGGGCACCATACATTAGTGAGGGAAGAAGATAGGTAGTGGCAAGTGTTTGTCTAGAAGCAGGAGAGAGATAGTGGAAGTTTCTGTATAACAGGCCAAGTTTTTGATGTGTTTTCTTAATGTTGAGTTGAACATGGATGTCAAATTTTAGGTTTTCATCGATAGTGACCCCAAGAAGTTTGGCATGGGGGACAATTTCTATGGTAGAATTTTTAAGGCTTCTAATTTTGAAGGTCTTTTTGTCAAGAGGGAAGGATTTTGTAGCGGGGAAGAGTAGTATTTTAGATTTGTTAGCATTTAGAGATAAGTGATTATGGAGCATCCAGTTCTCAGTGGCAGAGAAGGCATTTTGTGTGTGTGCTAGAAGTTCAGGGAGATTGGTGGCACAGCAGATTAAGGTGGAGTCATTGTATGCGATATCAGTATTTGGGATAGCAGAGTGGAAGTCATTGATGAAGATATTGAAAAGCATGGGGCCAAGAATGGAACCTTGGGAACTCCAGTGGGGTAGGAAGGAAGTTAGAGGTGCCTTTCTCCATTTTACAGCTTGGGATCTGTTGTAAAGGTAACTTGAGAACCAGGATAGTGTATTGTCAGAGAGGTTAAGGTTAGAGAGGTGACTAAGGAGATGAGTATGGGAGACAGTGTCAAAAGCCTTAGAGAGATCAAGTAGGACAGTTGAAACTATTTTGCCAGAGTCACGAGTATGATTGACTATATCAAGGAATGAAAGTAGAGCAGTTATAGTGCTATGGCCAGGACGGAAACCATGTTGAGTGTGAGAGAGGAGGTGGTTTTTAGTAAGGAAAAGCATTAGTTGAACATGAGCATTTTTCCAGTATTTTCGATACTGGGGAGAGGATGGCTATGGGACGAAAGTTTGAGGTATTATTGTTTATACCACCCTTATGAAGGGGGTGTATAAAGGCAGTACGCCACAGCTTAGGGACATATGATTCCTGTATGGATCGATTGATTAGGATGCTAATGGGGAGAGCGATTCCATCTGCAGCAATTTGTAAGAATTTAGATGGAATATTATCTGGGGCATTTGAGCAAGGTTTCAGTTTGCTGAGAAGTTGTTTTATATATGAGGTAGGGACTGGTTTGAGTTGAAAAGTGGTGGGAGGGTTGGGTTTAGAGGCTGGGGTAGAGTGATAGAACTGTGAGGATGGGTTAGTAGGGAATGACGTATTTAGTTCAGCTATATAATTAATAAAGAAGGAGTTGAACAGAGTAGCAATTTCTGTGTCGGATTTGGTAGTATCAGGGCAAGGATTATTTTTGGTGCCTGGGTTGAGAAGAGAATTAATGGACTTCCAAAATTGTTTGGGGTTATTAGAATGGTTGGCTTGGAGAGTCATGTAGTAGGATTGTTTGTCTTTGTATATAAGTCTTTTAGTAAGGTTGCGAAGTTGTTTATATTGAAGTAGGGTCTCAGGATGTTTATTATGCTGAGATAGTTTCCAGCATTTGTCTCTCTGTCGCATGAGTTTTTGGTTTCTCTAGTTAACCATGGTGTGAATTTAGATTTGATTGTTATGGTTCATGGAGGTGCTTGGGTGTTAAGTATATTTAGGAAGGTAGAGTTAAAAGTTTCAACGGCACTATCAAGTGGTAAAGACTTTAGATTATTCCAGTTAGTTTGTTTGAGGGTATTAGAGAAGGTAACAGGATTAAAGTGAGTAAGGTTTTGTGTATGTAGGTATTGATGCTGGAGGGAAGACTGTGTTGCTCGGTGGATGAAGGCTGGCAGGTGGTCACTGAAAGAGTCGGGAAGGATTCCAGAGTCCAAGATATTATTAGGGTGGGTAGCTAAGATCCAGTCAAGTGTGGATCCTGGAGGATTGCTCTTGTTGGGTCTGGTAATAGAATTGGTTAATTGAGTAAAGTTGTAAAGATTGACGGTTATGGCTGAATTTGGGTTATTAACTTTGTTCCAATCGATATTGACATCCCTAAAATATAGGTCTCTAGGTTAATATTAGTTGAGATCCACTGGAGGATTTCTTCAAGGGTGATAGCATTGTTACCTGGGGGAATATAGAGGGAGATGAAGCAGATACTTTGTGAGTATTCATTTGTAGTAAACTTATAAGTAGTTCAGCGTTGTAAAACTGAGGAATAGGGTTTGGGTAAGGAGTAATGGGGAGTAAATTGGAGAATATCAAGGCTACTCCTCCACCTTTTCTGTTTAAGCAATCAGATCGAAGGGCTTGAAAACCAGGGGGAAGGATTTCAGAGTCAGAGATAGTAGGTTTTAGCCAGGTCTCAGAGATGGCTACAATGTCAGGAAGGTTATGGTGAAGCCAGGCGTGGAATAGAGTAGATTTATTTCTTAGACTTTGGGCATTGAGGTAACTATTTTAGGCTTTTGAGATTGGTGGTTTTGCTACATTTTGGGAGGAGAGATTGTTAGTAGTGCATTTTGGGAAGGAGAGATTGTTAGTAGTGCTAGGTCCAGGGTTTGGGTGGATATCGCCTGATTGGAGTAGGTGGAAGAAGAAGGAAAATAGTAGGCTATTTAGTTTGCCTTTTGACTCTTGTGTGCAGTAGATTAGAACTTTGGGAGAGTAATGTATTGTAGAGATGGGTAGGATCTTTGGTTTGAAGTAGTGGAGAGGATTATGCTGTAATAGAGAGGATGATATGTTATGGAAGTGAGTTGTGGAGTGGTTAGAATTTGGAATGGAAGTTGAGAGGTGTGACCAAAAAGAATGGGGAAGAGAAGAGGAGGTATAGGAGGAGGTAAGGTGCAGTGGAATTAGAATTAAAAGCGTGATAAAGGGGATTCGAAGAGTGAGAAGGAGTGGAGAGTACATATTGTGAGTGGGTAGAGAAAGAAAGATGAGGAAGAATGGATGGAAACGTAGGGTGAGAGAAAGAGACAGAGAGCAGGGAAGTAACTGTGGTGTAATTAGTGTAGGGAGTGGTTTTACTAGGTGGGAGGATAGGAGGATGTATTTAAAGGGAGTGGCCTATAATTGATGGGAGGAGAGGAGAATGGCGGGAAGGCTAGTGATTGGTGTGGATAGAGAGGGGAGGGTTTAACTGGAGTAATAAATGTAGGTGGAGTGAGGTTGGGTGGGATTTGGGCGTAGGGTAGGGGAGAGTGAGCCCCAGAGGCTTGAGGAGGTAGGGACAAAAGAGTAGAACAGCTCAGGATGAACAATCAGTGGAATGCAGACTGCTCAGGTAAGAGAAAAGTGCAGGTGAGTAAAGAATAATAAAGTGAAGTAGTACTGTTCGGAGAAGGAAAGAGGTGATTACAGAAGAGCAAAAGATATATGAAGAAAGGATGGGGCAAGGTATGGGCAGCAGAATGTTTTAAAGAAATGTATAGGATAGCAGGAGCAGGTTATAGACAACAAAACTTAGGTGATGCAAATTATAGGATAGCAAGATAGGAAAGTGGGTTGGAGTAATTTGAAATTGGACCACTGAGTACAGAGGAGGGTATGGCTGCTGGCAGTCCTGGCTAAAAACTAACAATTATAGGCTACAAGACATAATAATCTTAAATGTCAGCTTTTCTGCCAGGTTTAGGTGAACACATACTTTCTTTCTTCCTTTCTTGGAAGAGCTCAGAGGTGAGACCAAGGTAAAATGGAAGGGTCCAGAGATTCCAGATATTCAAATTCTCAGCCTCTAGTGGAAGGAGGGCAAGTTTCTTTCTTCCTTTCTTGGAAGAGCTCAGAGGTGAGACCGCAGGTAAAATGGAAGGGTCCAGAGATTCCAGATATTCAAATTCTCAGCCTCTAGTGGAAGGAGGGCAAGTTTCTTTCTTCCTTTCTTGGAAGAGCTCAGAGGTGAGACCGCAGGTAAAATGGAAGGGTCCAGAGATTCCAGATATTCAAATTCTCAGCCTCTAGTGGAAGGAGGCAAGTTTCTTTCTTCCTTTCTTGGAAGAGCTCAGAGGTGAGACTGCAGGTAAAATGGAAGGGTTCAGAGATTCCAGATATTCAAATTCTCAGCCTCTAGTGGAAGGAGGGCAAGTTTCTTTCTTCCTTTCTTGGAAGAGCTCAGAGGTGAGACTGCAGGTAAAATGGAAGGGTCCAGAGATTCCAGATATTCAAATTCTCAGCCTCTAGTGGAAGGAGGGCAAGTTTCTTTCTTCCTTTCTTGGAAGAGCTCAGAGGTGAGACCGCAGGTAAAATGGAAGGGTCCAGAGATTCCAGATATTCAAATTCTCAGCCTCTAGTGGAAGGAGGGCAAGTTTCTTTCTTCCTTTCTTGGAAGAGCTCAGAGGTGAGACCAAGAGGTAAAATGGAAGGGTCCAGAGATTCCAGATATTCAAATTCTCAGCCTCTAGTGGAAGGAGGGCAAGTTTCTTTCTTCCTTTCTTGGAAGAGCTCAGAGGTGAGACCGCAGGTAAAATGGAAGGGTCCAGAGATTCCAGATATTCAAATTCTCAGCCTCTAGTGGAAGGAGGGCAAGTTTCTTTCTTCCTTTCTTGGAAGAGCTCAGAGGTGAGACCGCAGGTAAAATGGAAGGGTCCAGAGATTCCAGATATTCAAATTCTCAGCCTCTAGTGGAAGGAGGGCAAGTTTCTTTCTTCCTTTCTTGGAAGAGCTCAGAGGTGAGACCGCAGGTAAAATGGAAGGGTCCAGAGATTCCAGATATTCAAATTATCAGCCTCTAGTGGAAGGAGGGCAAGTTTCTTTCTTCCTTTCTTGGAAGAGCTCAGAGGTGAGACCGCAGGTAAAATGGAAGGGTCCAGAGATTCCAGATATTCAAATTCTCAGCCTCTAGTGGAAGGAGGGCAAGAAACGCTGAAAACGCTGGGGCCAGGAGCACACAGCAGCCAGGG
Source organism: Protopterus annectens (assembly GCF_019279795.1). Lineage (NCBI taxonomy): Eukaryota > Metazoa > Chordata > Ceratodontiformes > Protopteridae > Protopterus > Protopterus annectens. The sequence goes on along the minus strand of NW_025048864.1, from coordinate 40,999 downwards.
AGGTCCTAGGTAGTCATATATCATCTTTTCACCTAAGTATTGGTAGTTATAAACTGATTTGCAAGTCTGCTTATCTCATATCAATGTACAGTCTAATTATTCTTCTTTTAATTTATTTTATGGATGTTGAAACCTCATTGTATTTACTAAATGTTGCTTTATGTCATTTTATTACCCTGCTAATGTATGTTGTCATCATCTTCTCTGCATATTTACAGTATCTATGTTTTATATATATTTGGAGCTTTTCTCCCCAGGCCTCCGCTGAAAATGGTCTTCTGCCCAGTCTGACTTTTCCTGGTCAGCTACTGTCAAATAAATAAATAACTTACCTGAATTGGAGAAAACATGCCATCACTTTCTTAATTTTTTTAAACTGTCAATAACAGAAAACAATAGCAGTATACTATAGTGTCATATAAAGCAAACCACTTACAAATCTCATACTTACTGTGATGTAACTTAACAGCTCTAAAAGACTATTTTGTCTTCATATGGAAACTTGCCACTGAAAAATACTGTTCAGTAGAAAGGCAAATTAAATCATATAATCTCCAGTGAGGATTGCAAAGGCTAAATTCAAGGTCAAAGGAAATCATCATACAGTTTAACACAAAATTGTGTTATCAAAATTATTGTCTGTATCAAAGGTGTACTGATTGCAACACCATTATATAACACCCTTTTTAAGCAGGGGGGGGGGGCGGCAGGACCAGACACTCCAGCAATAAGAAATCATATGCACTAAAACCTTCCTGAAATGTGAATGTGTAGAATGATAACAGTCCATCGGAAAAAAAACCCCTTAAAGTCATTCAAAATGTATCAAGACCTGTGAGAATATTAAAATAATAATAATAGTAATAATAATAATGTAATTATGCTTTCAACAAGCTAAGTAAACAGAGCAGATAATGCAGCTTTAGCAGTTCTACCTTAGCAGTTGCGGCTGTATAGGAATTAATTCTTCAAACCGTTACTGTCCCCTATACCTAATTTCCAGACCTTAGTTTTCATAGGTGCCTTGTTTGCGTGGGCGCCATTTTTAAACTACTTTCCTTCTTGGCTGCTGTGTGTTCCTTGCTGACTGCATTCTGTGCATCATGTACATGTTTAACTGGCTAACTGGAACTGTTTCTCCATCCATTGTTATATTCGTATACTAATTTTGCAGTTAAGTGTACTTTTGGAATGTTCTAAATGTATCATGTATTTGTGTGAGTAATGGAATACCACCTAGTGCCTCATTTAGCTGCTCATGTATGTAGTGTACCAGGCTAAGATTTTGTAGTTGCCTGATTATATTTCCTAATTTCACTTAGTTTAATTAAGTATGAGTCTCTTTTGATTCATTTATGAAAGAAGCTGCAACTGTTTTATGTAGAAATATCCTAATTTGAGCTGTATGCATAGCTGCTGTTGTGTATCTGCATGGCTTTACTTGTTTCTAATATATTGAAAGTTTTTCCTGCAATTTGTTGGCTCTGGTACCAAGGGAAATGATTATGTAAATTGTTGACCCAATCTATCTGTAGCCATTTTACAGATACTAGGTTACAAAGCCATTGTTGTGTAACAACACAGCTTCAATTGTATTATATGTTATGCTGCTGGTTTGTTGGCTCTGGTAATAACCAAGTTATATCTGTCGTCTAAATTTGCAGATCTATCTGCAGCCATTATAGTTGATGCTAGTGGTGTCATTCAAATACACAACTGTAAATTGAATGTTATTTTATTTTATCTAAGTCTTCTAACTGTCCTTCTCAATTGTGCAAATACCTTAAAATGCTAGACACTGAAAATGTTCTGCAGGTTACGAGCATAGTTAGTGTTGGAATTATAAGCACCAGAGTTTTGCTACACTAAAATTGCTTCATAAACTACTATTTCCCTCTTCTACTGATTTCACCTTCTAACCCACCATTTTTTTGTCTTTATAACCCCAAACCATATCCTACTGTGGCTCTCCTATTGCCACTGTAAATATCAGGACCAGCATAAATCACCTCTGTCCTGGCATCCATCATGTCTTGCAGATATCCTAAAGTATTAAGCAACCACTTTAAGTACATGCTGTTTACACCCACCTGAAAAGATTTTGTACTAACAGTTAAACTCTCTGGTTGGCTGTTTGCTGTAGCGGTTGAGGAACCCAGCAGCCTAGAAAAACTTTTCATTACTCCTATTTACCACTTAATTGTAATTTTATAAACCCTTTCCCTGCCATACCATACTTTTAACTAAGTCTTTTTTCCACTTCACACTCATGTTACCTTGCTATAGCTCATTGCATTCTTGTACCCCCCTCTTAGACTATACTGTTGTGTCTGAATCCTATTCCCTCTCAGTTGTTGTCTAGTGCAGTTGTGACACACCTGTGCATGATAGGTCAATTTCTCAGCCTCTGACTCTCTGTTTTACTGTCTCCCTCTTAGTCATTGTTTTTTTCTTTTCTTAAAAACACTTTCAGTACCCACTCCTTTTTCTAAGCTATCCAAACTTTGCTAGCTGACTGATTGTCTTCTTGGGTGATTTCCTGACCTGGGTGTAGGCCTTGCTCTGCTCGGGCTTGCTTTGCTCCCCTACCCTACCCCCATTCCCACTCACACCCACTATCCTGTAACTTATACTTATCCAAACCACACCCATTCATGACATCATCCTAAAAATAGCCAATCCTCAACCTCCTCCAATTAATCAATTAAAACTCAATTAGACTTCCCTCCTCCAATTTTCAACTCAGCATTCACACCTGACACCCCATGCTACTTTTCTCTCCCGATACTACAGAGCATTACCTCTCCTCCCATCTATATTCCTACTCTACCCTGATACCATTATTACCTGTTTCTGGTTCACCTTTTCCACTATAGCCATCAACTCTCATCTCTATACAGCTATCTTAACAGTCTAACAAAACCCCTTCAAACATCTTTCATACTACAGACAATTTTATTACATTATTCACTCTTATACCAGCAACTACACTAACCTTCTTCAAAAACTACCTACCATACCCTCTTTAAAACTATTTATCTTACACACATTTATTTTAGCCCTACTATCCCTTGCCTCACATGTGTCCTCTTGCCAGTCCTATCATCTCATTCCCACTCTCCAACTTTACCCATCAACTCTGCCTACTGTCAGAGTAACTCCCCATTTACATCTCTCTTCATCTATTTGTCCACTGTCAAACACTATTATTTTCTCTAAGGTACTTTCAACCATATAGGCCTGCTAATACATTTTATATACACAATAAATTAGTCTCAAAAATAAGGTTTCTTATCCTGTACTCCCTTACCCACATTAAACTTCAATCCAACATCCATCCCAACCCAGGCCCTGCTTTTACTACTCTCCCTAACCAACTTTCTCCTCCAATCACAGCTACTACCATCCCTACTACATTATCTTTATAAATTTCAACCTTAGAAGGTTCCAAAGTAAAGTAGATTAATTCCATGCAGCCATGGCCCTTTATACCCCAGATATAGCTATTGTAACTGAAACTTGGTTCAAACCCCATATAAAATCTGAAGAAATACTGATAAAAAGAAAAACTCAAAACTTGTAACAAAACCAGAACTATTGGCAAGAAAGAACATCAGCTTTAATAGAACAACCAAACTGACTAAGCGGTTTCATCCACAGTTGGGCTTCAACAGAGTCAATGTAAAACAAACCTAATAGCATTTATATATCAATTAGTGCAAATCAATCAATTAAACTCTAAATTGTTAAAAAACATTTAACCCCCTAGCATCCAGATCCCTTCAATACAGAAAGTAAACACCTAGTGTACAAATACTTGTTGTCTATACTAAAGTTACAAAAAGTTAAAAATTAACAAACTCACTAATTCTATACAACAAAAAGATAAGAAAATAAGCCTAACCATAAATATAATACTGAATTAAAAATTTGAAATGTTCATACATTATAAAAACTGAAATATTATCATTAATGCCCGGTGCTTTAGATGGATCCAGGCGTAGCTCCCATAAACATTCCTTAACTTCCAAATAAAGTTTTAAGGTCTCCTCCAAAATCATGTTCTGGCAGTCTATCAATAACAAAAAATAAAAATCTTTTAAAATTACTACAATTCTTACTATGATTAAATAGGCCATTAGTAGATTTTTTTGTTTTTAATGTCCCTATTATGCTCAAGTATTCATACTCTCAATTTTCTTGTGGTCATACCCACATAGAATGCAGTACAGGATAGACATACAGCCACATACACAACCATGCTTGTGTTACAGTTACAGTACCCAGGACATTTTAGTGTCTTCTTGTAACTGGATATCAATACATATGGTCCATCATTAAATACATTTATGTGTGACATGTACTGCATTTTCCCATCCTAGCAGGTCTATGACTAGATGTCCCAGAAGTTTTTTCAAAAAGATCTTTCAAATTGAAACCTCTAGGGTTAAAAAACCTTGAAACACACCCAATCATATCTTTTAATTCCTGAGTAAGCACACCGTCCCATACAGAGTGTATAATATTCTTAACCTTTGTTCCCATTGGGTTATACTCAATAACCATATCAGAATGGTAGTTCTGACCTGTGTTATTGTTGTCATTTATTGTGCCAAGATTTCTTTTGGCATCCAACAAAATATGCCTAAAGTCATCACTTCTCCTTTTCTCAATTTCTTTATTAACATTAGTTAGTAGGTCAATAGGGTACCGTCTCTTTTTAAACATATCGATTAACTTGTCAAGTTCTACCCTAAAATAAATATCTTGACTTACTACTCTGGACAAATGTATCATCTGCCCCTTGACCACATTTTTCTTTTGACAGTCAAGGTAACAACTGTCATAATGTAGGAATGAATTACTATATGTCTTTTTATGAAAAATAATAAAATATATTTGACCATTTTCTTTGTATAACTGTATGTCCAAAAAATCAATTTTAACCTTGTCAAAATGACTTGTAAATAAGAATGTTGTTTCATTCAGATAGCCAATAAATAAATCAAGTTCATACCTGGACCCTGTCCATAAAATAAGTATATTGTCCAAATACCTTAAGTACGTCAAAATCTTGGACATGTAATCAGACTTAAATATAAATTGCTCCTCCCTTTCTGCCAACACAAGGTTGGCATAAAAGGGTGCACACCTGGCTCCCATCGCAACCCTGGTCATCTGTTTATAATATTCACCCTCAAACAGTATGTAATTGTTGACTAATACCATCTCCATTACTTCCACTAAAAGGCTAAAAGGCTTCTCTTTACTTGGTGCAGTTCACTATGTTTTGCCAAACTACTACTAAACCAATCTAACCCTATTTGGTGGGAGATCACAGAAAACAAATTAATGACATCAACTGTTACAAACCAACATTCTTCATTATTTTCCATCTGAATCTTCCTAATAACAGTCTAGGCAATGCCAAGAATCTTTTAGAATGTGTGGTAAATTGTTTAGTATATTTTTACTTGTAATATCTATATATAACTCAAGAGGCTTAGTTTTTGAGCCCATAGCTGCCACAATGGGCCTGAAAGGTAGACTATTGATGTTCTTATGAATTTTGGGAATTCCAAAAATTGAAGGGATAATAGGATGTTCCACTGAGAGATATTTAAACTCACCATGAGTAATAATCCCCTCACACAAGAATTCATAAAGCTGCCAGTCAGTTTTAGTATAGGCCCTTTGTACCTCAAATTTAGATACCAAGTCATAGGTGTCTATGTCTTGTAATAATAATTGCATTCTGCATGTATATTCAGTCTTTGACATAATAACTACCACCTCACCCTTATAAGGTTTCATGACCCTGTATTGGTTATTTTGTGTTAATTCTTTCAAACAGAACTGCTCAGGTGTGGACAATTTTGATTGGGTAGTGTACCATGATCTAAACACCTATGTATCTGTGTTGCACAAAGATGCTCAAACACCATAACATCAGGATTGTATGGTGGTATAAACACACTACTTCTTTTGAGGCTCAATCGTCCTCTGTCAACACCAAAAGTAGAACTGTTCCCAAAAAGTAACCTTAAATTCAAAAGTCTGGTGTATAATCTCAGATTAATAAGCAATCTCCCAATCTCATATCTGAAATTAGGAATAAATGAAAACCCTCTTTTAAAAAGGTTAACATGATGTTCAGAAATCATGAAATCAGAATAATTGTAAATCTTAAAATTATTGTCAACATGTTGTTGTAAATTCTTAGTAATACCCGTGGTATCAGTGTCAGTATATTCAACATCATCATAAACATCATTATTAATAGAAAACATGTCAAATAAAAACTCATCACTGTACTTATCATCAAAACATGTTGGACCTAAATCTAGTGGTTGTAATCCTCCCGACGGTTGTGCCAGTCATTGTACCTCTGTTGACGTGAACCCCCCCATCTCCCCCTTTGTTGGAAATTTTTTTTTTCCACTCGGGGGTCTTGTGTCTGTAAAATTCTGGTACTGCACACGGTTCCATAACTGATCCGAGCACCTTAATGGTGGTTGATTGTCTAAAAAATTATCCGTGTTGTTACAAGTATCTGTCTGCACAATCTGCAGTTCCTCATTTAGAGACCCATTTACCTCATTATTCACATTGTCTCTATTCATATTGTCATCCCTTCATGAAGAAGGGTAAGCTCTTTTTTCTTTATATTCGAGTGTCTCTGACAATTTTATTTTGTCCCCTCTCCAGCTCCGTTTTGACAAATTTATCAGTATCAACCAGAATTTTGTCAAAATGTGCCATATTAATTTCAAACAACAAGTCATTAAAAATGTTATGCTTTAAAGTCAACAATTCATTTTTTAACTTGGATAATTTAACATTATTATCATGGATAATTATCTGCATTAAATCCATACCTGTTTGATCAAATAACACCAAGTCCTGGAATGTTTCTGTGTTCTCCTGTATGCCCATGGGTAACTTAAACACTCTTAGTCCCCTCGGCACCTGATTCCATTTAATAGAGTGATCCAGGAAGGCATTGTCCATTTGCAGTGATTTAAACTTCCTGGTAAGCTTGTCAAACAGTTGTAACTGTGAATTAAAGTTCCCAAAGTTCATGTTTTGCTCCAAGGAAGGACCATTACATAAAACTGGGCTTGCAAGAAGTGTTTCCCAATCTGGTAACACAGGTTCCTAACACCTCTTTCAGATGTAACTGCCCTTGTTGTCTCTCCATTAATCCCTCTGGCATCAGCCCTTGTTAAACCAAAGCCACTAGTACCTGATGATGTGTGTGTATAGTGTCAATAATTCAGCTTGGGAGCTAGTAATAGTAACATTAATGTTGACACAAAGGTTACTGGAACCGTTGGCTTGTAGCAATGAAACAATTTGTCTGGATAGCTCTGTATATTGAGTTATTAACCGCTCCATTATGTTCACACAAATTGTGTACCAAAAACGAGCAAATAATAAGAGCTATTCAACTCAAACAGATAAACCAAGAAAATGATCAGCTTTTCAGTTCCAAACAAGAGCCAGTATAGCTATCCAGTAACAAAAACCCACAACAAACACTAGTGTAGCATGAAAGTACATATAAACGTGGTTGCCACTTAAACAAGGTAAAAATAAAAATGAGTAGCTTTTCAGCTCAAAATAAAAGCTGGTGTAGCTTACCAAGCCATCAAACCCACAAAGAACTACTGACAAAAAGAAAAACTCAAAACTTGTAACAAAACCAGATCCGTTGGTAGGAAACAACATCAGCTTTATTAGAACAACCAAATTGACTAAGCGCTTTCGCCCACAGTTGGACTTCATTAGAGTTAGTGTAAAATAACCCTAATAGCATTTATATATCAATTAGTAGAAATCAATTAAACAATTAAACTCTATATTCAAGCCAATTGTTGACTTTAAAGCACAGCATTTTTAATGACTTGTTTGAAATTAATAAGGTGCATTTTGACAAAATTCTGGTTGATATTGATAAATTTGTCAAAACGGGTCTGAAGAGGAAACAATATGAATAGAGACAATGTGAATAATGAGGTAAATGGGGCTCTAAATGAGGAACTGCAGGTTGTGCAGACAGATACTTGTGACAACACGGATAATTTTTTAGACAATCAACCACCATTAAGGTGCTTGGGTCGGTTACCAGAATTTTGCAGACATGAGACCCCTGAGTCGACAAAATTTATAACAAAGGGGGAGATGGGGGGTCCATGTCGACAGAGGTAGAACAACTAGCACAACCGGCAGTAGAATTACAACCACTAGATTTAGTTCCAAGATGTTGTGATGACATGCACAGTGATGAGTTTTTATTTGACATGTTTTCTATTAATAATGATGTTTATGATAATGCTGAATATAATGACACTGATACCACAGGTATTACTAAGAATTTCCAACAACATGGTGACAATGATTTTAAGATTTACAATTATTCTGATTTCATGATTTTTGAACATCATGTTAGCCTTTTTAAAAGAGGGTTTTCATTTATTCCTAATTTGAGATATGAGATTAAGAGATTGCTTATTAATCTGAGATTATATACCAGACTTTTGAATTTAAGGTTATTTTTTGGGAACAATTCAACTTTGGATGTTGACAGAGGACGATTGAGAAGTAGTGTGTTTATAGCACCAGACAATCCTGCTGTTATGGTGTTTGAGCATCTTTGTGCAACACAGATACATAGGTGTTTAGATCATGGTACACAACCCAATAAAAATTTATCCACACCTGAGCAGTTCTATTTAAAATTATTAACACAAAATAACCAATATAGGGTGATGAAACCCAATAAGGGTGGGGGGTAGTTATTATGTCAAAGACTGAATATACATGCAGAATGCAATTATTATTACAAGACACAGACACCTATGACTTGGTATCTAAATTTGAGGTACAAAGGGCCTATACTAAAATTGACTGGCAGCTTTGTGAATTCTTGTGTGAGGGGATTATTATTCATGATGATTTTAAATATCTCTCAGTGGAACATCCTATTATCCTGTCAATTTTTGGAATTCCCCAAATTCATAAGAACATCAATAGTCTACCTTTCAGGCCCATTGTGGCAGCTAGAGGCTCAAAAACTGAGCCCCTTGCATCATATATAGATATTACAAGTAAAAATATACTAGACCATTTACCACACATTCTAAAAGATTCTTGGCATTGCCTAGACTGCATTAAGAAGATTCAGATGGAAAATACTGAAGAATGTTGGTTTGTAACAGTTGATGTCATTAATTTGTTTTCTGTGATCCCCCACCAAATAGGGTAAGATTGGTTTAGTAGTAGTTTGGCAAAACATAGTGAGCTGCACAAAGTAAAGAGAAGCCTTTTAGTGGAATTAATGGAGATGGTATTACTCAATAATTACATACTGTTTGATGGTGAATATTATAAACAGATGACCCAGGTTGCGATGGGAGCCAGGTGTGCACCCATTTATGTCATCCTTGTGTTGGCTGAATGGGAGGAGCAATTTGTATTTAAGTCTGATTACATGTTCAAAATTGTGATGTACTTAAGGCATTTGGATGATATACTTACTTTGTAGAAGGGCTCCAGGTATAAACTTGATGTATTTATTGGCTATCTGAATGAAACAGCAACATTCTTAAAATTTACAAGTCATTTTGACAAGGTTAAAACTGATTTCCTCGACATACAGTTATACAAAGAAAATGGTCAAATATATTCTATTATTTTTCATAAAAAGACATATAGTAATTCATTCCTACATTATGACAGTTTTCACCCTGACTATCAAAAAAGAAAAATGTGATTAAGTGGCAGGTGATACGTTTGTCCAGAATAGTAAGTCAAGATATTTATTTTAGGGTAGAACTTGACAAGTTGATAGATATGTTTAAAAAGAGAGGGTACCCTTTTGACCTACTAACTATTGTTAGTGAAGAAACTGAGAAAAGGAGAAGTGATGACGTTAGGCCTATTTTGTTGGACACCAAAAGCAATCTTGGCATAATAAATGACAACAATAACCCTGGTCAGAACTACCATTCTGGTATGGTTATTGAGTAAAACCCAATGGGAACAAAGGTTAAGAATATTATACACTCTGTATGGGACAGTGTGTTTACTCAGGAATTAAAAGATATAATTGGGCATGTTCCAAGGTTTATTACCAGTAGAGGTTTGAATCTGAAAGATCGTTTTGAAAAAACTTCTGGGACAACTAGTCAGAGACCTGCTAGGATGGGGAAATGTGGTACTGGTACATGTAGCACTTGTAAGTATTAATGATGGACCATATGTACAGATATACAGTTACAAGAAGACACTTGGGGTTGGGAGGATGGCCTAATGGTTAAGATGTTTGCCTTACAAGCACAAAGTGCAGGGTTTGAGTCTCACAAGGGGTAATTGGCTAGGCTTAAAATGGCTCACAAGGGCAGTTAGCTTAGTACTAACCTATGAACTAAAATGTCCTGGGTACTGTAACTGTAACACAAGTATGGTGTACTGCATTCTATGTAGGTATGACCACAAGAAAATTGACATTACAAATACTGAGCCTAATAGGGGCATTAAAAACAAAGCATCTACTAATGCCCTATTTAATCATAGTAAGAATTGTAGTAATTTTAAAAGATTTTTATTTTTTGTCATTGGTAGACTGCCAAAATGTGATTTTGGAGGAGACCTTAAACCTTTACTGGAAGTTAAGGAATGTTTATGGCAGCTACGCCTGGATGCATCTACAGCACTGGGCATTAATGACAGTATTTCAACAGAGTGTGTATTAAAATATAAATCTCAGTTTTTATAATGTTTGAACATTTCAAAACATTAATTCAGTATTATATTGATGGCTAGGCTTATTTTCTTATCTTTTTATTGGATAGAATTAGTGAGTTTGTTAATTTTTAACATTACTGTAGCTTTAGTATAGACAACACATTTTTGTACACTAGGTGTTAACTTTCTGTGTTGAAGGGAACTGGATGCTAGGGGGTTAAATGTTTTTAACAATTTAGAGTTTAATTGTTTAATCGATTTGTACTAACTGATATATAAATGTTATTAGGGTTGTTTTACACTGACTCTGATAAAGCCCACTGTGGGTGAAAGCACTTAGTCAGTTTGGTTGTTCTAATAAAGCTGATGTTGTTTCCTGCCAACTGATCTGGTTTTGTTATAAAATCTGTAGAAATATTCTTTGATGGATATAGCATCATTAGAAAGGACAGATTAGTTAAACATGGTGGGGCATTGCCATCATATAGAAAGATAACCTCAAAGTAGTTCATCTTAACTCAACCCTGAAAACCTCCCTAACTCTGAAATTTTAGCTGCCAGGCTCAATATAAACCAACACAAGCAAATAAGGAATAGAAAATAGAACAAAAACCACGAAAAAAACAGCAAGCAGGCCAGGAACAGCTGCCAACACAAATCAATTGTTTTCATAGCTATCTACCTCCCTCCTGCAACCAATCTACAAAATATTGAAAATATACTTGAATGGGCTTCCTCTAACTTTAATCATGAAACAGTAATACTTAGTGACTTTAACATAGATGGGCTCAACTGCTTTTCCAATACACCAGCAAATTTTGTAAACCTATATTATTTCCATCAAAATATACATCACCCTACATGCATAGACAAGCATACAAACAGACATTCCACCCTAGATTGGATTCTGACAACTGAAACTAACATCAACTATGAGGCTGGCTGCCTACCCGAAACTTTAAGTGATCACTTCCCAGTATACCTAATAAGAAAAACTCAACCAATTTTGATACTATCACTTAGCACTACAAATAAAACACATTTTCCCTATCCATCTTCCAGACTCTCTTAAAACAACAAAACCCCTAAAAACCTTACAGCTGGATCAGGCAGTTTAATACTTTAATGACCTCTTCCTGCAAACCTTAAATAAGCTTGCCCCACTTGAAAAATTCACACTATAACCAGAAAACTCCCATGGTTAGCAAAAGAAACAATACAATTATTCAGACAAAGAGACAAAGTGTGGTCTCTCTGTCCCTCCAACACAAGTCAGGCTAATCTCATCACCTTCCTACAACTTAGAAATCAAGCTAAGAAACAAATCAAACTAGACAAAAACATACTTTCAAACTTCCCAACTAAAATATCAAACGAACTACATACAAGGTTTACTATCCAAAGAAAAAACATGTACCCTCACCGCTGATCAACTACTAAGTGACTTTCTGAAATTAGCTGCCACATCTATTGCCTACACCATATCGATTCTAATTAACCACCACTCTGTTGCTGAACAATATGTAAATACCATATGGAAAATATCCCATATCATTCCACTGCATAAAGGAAGCCCTCTAAAGACATATTTAATTGCAGACCTATAGCCATACTCTCACCCCTAGCTAAAATCTTAGAAAAATGCGTCCACAAACAAATAACTGACTACTTTCAAAAAATAACCTTTTATCTATTACACAGCATGATTTCTGACCAAAACACAGTACTAGTATAGCTTTCATTAGTTTTACCAACTCTATTAATCACCTCAAAAACAACAACCAACTTGTCTCTGCTACCTTTCTTGACATGTCAAAAGCCTTTGACACTGTATCACATCACATCTTCCTAAATAAACTTGCCAATTACAACCTCTGCCCTGAAGCTGTAAACTGGTTCCACAGCTACATATGAAATAGGAATCAAGCTACCTTATGGGATAATAAACTGTCCCCCAACCTTCCCTTCTCTATAGGAGTCCTTCAAGGTTCAGTTCTAGGGCCACCATGCTTTACCATTTTTACCAATGACCTTACAACAGCTGCTAGTCCCGCAAGATTATACAATATGTAGATGATTCTTCACTCATCCGCTCTATGCCAACAATCGAGGCACTTCAAGAAAAAAATCAGACTGCCCTTACAAACATTGCCAAATATCTAGAAGCCCATCCATTTATTCTAAATCCTAATAAAACTAAGCTCACGATCTTTTCATATCCTTCCTCACTAACTAATAACCCACCTCTCTCTATTTTCTCTTCCATTGGCACAAAAATAGAACCTATTGACCACACTTAAACTTCTCAGGGTTACTATAGATAATGCACTTGAAATTTGACAAACATATAGCACAGACAATTAAAAAAGTTCATATAAAACTCGATACACTCTAGAGTTAAACCCTGTCTTACAGACCATGCCAGCCTGGCAACAACAAAAATACACCTGTTATCTTCTCTACCGTATTGTTCTCAAATATTCACAAACCTCCGCAAAACAGAAATGAACAGCCTTGAATCCTGTAATAACAAGATAGCCAAATTTTCATCTAACCTACCACAAAACGTGCATCAATGCACTGCCCTTCAACAACTAAATTGGTTAGAACTTCCAAACTTACTCACACTAAACCAACTATAAATTGCCCATACAGTGATGCATAAACCTGATCACTGCCCAGCTCTAACTAACCTTGTTCAACTCTATGAAACCTTAATTATCTTAGGTTAGCTGACAAAGTCCTACTTAAAGTAAATAAATCTCACAACTCACATGGTGACTCCTTATACTGCTACAAAATTGCAAAAATCTGGAACTCTCTTCCACAACAAATTCTATTGATCATGCTCGTAACTTTAAACAGGCACTAATACAGTACCTCCTGTCTCACTGGCTATACCCTTCCTCTGCTCCAGACTAACCTCTATCTCTCCCCCATTCTATTACCCTGGCTGTAACTCTCATAACCTTTAAATGAGGGCACTCCCTCCACTCATTTGAATGTAAAACAAATTGTTAATTGAATACGATGTATCAATGCTTTTACAGTTGTATTAATAACTATCTGCATCTCTGTGTGATTTGTAACCCCATTTGATGCTATTTTGTCTGATAAATGGTTTTGTATAACTATGCTTCTGGAGCTTTTTTTTCCCTGGCTCTCTGCTGAAAAGGGGCATTTTGTCCATTCAGACATTACCTGGTAAAAAATGTAAATAAATAATAAAACAAATACATAAATAAATGAATATTACACTGCCACACCATTGTTTTTTTCCATGTTATACAAAATTCTTGACCAATGAGTATGACAAGTGTTGCATAAGTAATATTATGGCATTTACAATGTGAGAGACTAGCTAGCATTCGTGAAGTTCTCACCCTCCCCTCAATGGCATCAATCTTACCCAAGTGGTGAAGTTATACCTAGAATCTTTAAAAAAAAAAAAAAAAGTAATGTGAATTTAGCCTGTGCCCTTCAGTTACCAATGCAACAAATGTCCCAAGAGCAAAATAATGTAGTTGCAAAATGTCAGTCTAAAATGTCTCCGGTGCAAGGACACCTCTATTCTCTGAAAAAAAGGATTAATTGTTCTGTTCTCTCACTTACACTGTTTCCCTGAATATGTGGGTTTTGTAAACTCTTTTAATGTGATTCAACCTCACAAAATGATGAATGCCTTACAACTAAATCCCCTTTGTCAAAGCATGTTGCAGTCATTTACTTTGGAATCTATGTGCAATACACAGAAACAGAGGAAGATTTTTTAAATTCAATGGGAATGATACTAGGGTGCACACAAATAGGCCTGTAGGTAATTACAAATGTGGAATGTGTAATTGGTGCAATTACATTTTAGAAACCAGGGATAGGTTCAAGTGCAATGGACAATGCATTTATATTAAAGACACTACAATTGTTGCAGCTCAAATCTTATATACATGGCCAAGTGTCAAAAATGTTCATTTTTTATATAGGTAAGACCAGTAGGTTGTTAAAAAATTTAATTAGTGAGCATGCAAATGATGTTAGAAAACGGAGAATTACCAATGCCCTATATAGGCATATTAAGGATCAGGGGGACCACAATTTTAAGTTTTTAGTTGTGGAACAGTTAGTTAAGGATCCCCAAGGGAGAATTGTTGATTTGCATCTAGATGTTAATGAATTGAAATGGCAATTAAGGCTAGATGTAACTAGGTACCCAGGCGTCAATGAAGCAACCAATATAGCATGCATTTTAAAATTAAAGGGATTAATGGGTTAAATGTTTTTATAATGTTTTTAACATTCATAGTGTAATGTTTTGTTATGTATAATACGCAATGTTTTTATAATTGTAAGTTTGTTGACTGTTTAATTGGTGTATATATATATTTTAAATTAATTAACATGGTACTATGATTTTAATTGCTTAATTCATGCAATTAACAGTGGGTATATAAGGCTGGGTGTTTTTGTGTTAATTGTTTTGAGGAGTCCCTTCTTTGGGAAGAAAGCGCTAAATGTTGAATAAAGAGTTCATTGTACTGTGGCTAGAGTTCGTATGCTGGTTTAAACAAAAGAAAGAATATAAGATGAAGGATCAGATGAGAAGTCAAGAAATGTGGAAGATGGATAAATATAGTTGCAAGTATAGAAAACTTTTGGAAGAACCTCATGTTGATCAGGATCGAATGCAGGAATGTTTAAGGAAAGGTGAATTCACACCACATATGAAAGGCTAATATTGGTGGCCCAAGATAGTGGACTAGATACATGTTGGTTTACAAAGTCTATTGAACATGTGGGAGAAACAGACAAATGTAGGTTTTATAAAACAAAATTGGAAACAGTTGCACACCTCATTGCTGGTTGTGACATACTAATGGCAGAAGGACTGTATACTGAAAGGCATAATAATGTGGCAAGACTCTTGCACTGGGTATTGTGCAAACATTATGGTATTGAAGTGTCTGAAAAACACAGGAAACAAGCCAAGAAGCATCACAGAAAATGATGAAGTCTACATCACATGGGATCATTCATTACAACAGTTCAAAAGACTGATGCTAGGAAACCGAATATAGTGGTCCATGAAAAGAAGACAAAAGTAGCATTGATCATTGAAATCACTACAGCTAGTGACTACAGTGTCTTGTGTACAGACAGAGACACAAAGTCATAAAATATCAGGATTTGCAGGCAGAAACGAGAGTAATGTGAAAGAAAGATGCCCAGACAGTTTCAATAGTAGTAGGTGCAACGGGTTTTATTAAACATAATCTACAATTGTATTTAGATATGTTACCAGCCATGTAATCCCATACAAATTGCAGGAGTCATTACTGGGCACATTGCAGGTGCTGCGAAGAGCACTTCTGGCTGACATCTAGGATTGAAACAATGCTAATTTCATGAACTTTAATTGTACTTTGACTTAAGAATGGGGTCCATTCTCATTATGGTAATAGAAACCTGGCATCCTGGGATATTGTCTGGGCCCATTGATGTAAGTGCACTTGCTATTAGAGAGAGCATTAAGGACCTGAAACCAAGTGATAGTAGGAGTACTCATATTTAATGGTATTTCTTGAGGGAAGGTTGGGGGAGGAGAGAGGAGTAATGTTGGGGCCCAATTTATGAGCCAGCAGGTTTGCTATATCATCCGCCTAATTATAGGTGGTTCCAATTAGAATGAGATGTGCACACAATTTTGTCTTGCCTTTGCAGTTGTGGACATAGATAAATTATGCTTTGTGGTTGTCCTTGGCCTGGGATCCTAAAATTACAGCAAATCTGGCTGTGCTAGACTTCATTTATCCTCTGATTTATTTGTTTACTTTGACAGTGCTTTTATCCTGCTTTGTGCTGCACCCCTATGTTTTGCCATGAGTTTCTCTCTTCTGTTATACAGCCTATTGATTCGGTGATTCCATCAGAGTGGTTTGATTTTGACTTACATCAGTACTTTATCCTGGTGGGTATGGCTGCCTCTATGCAGCTATTAACATACTTGTACAGGGTTTCCGTGAACATGTATGTACAGGCCACAGTGATCTTGGTGTTTGTGGTTTTCCAGTGTGGAGACTTGAGATTTGGACAGTGTATCACCTAATAGCTGGAGGTCAGCCTTACAGTAGTTCCTGAATATTACATGTTTAGATGGGGGTCCATGTTTTATTTCTACTTCAAAGGAGACCATTTGTGTTTAGACTTTACCATGGAAAAAATACAGTACAGGGTGTGCATGACTCTGCTATATTGCCGAAGCCCAGACCAAGTATGTTTGTTTCCCTGGTTGGTGTACTGGCTATTTAGTCCAGGGAGCTATTGCTTACAAAATACAGGGATCTCTGCACCTTCATGTTCAGTGTCATATAGGATTTTGAGTTAATAGGGAGATACTGCAAGTCATCCATGCATATGGTATTACATGGGTTGGTAGTGTTTCCAATAAGTTTAAATACATGATATGGGTTTCCTGAGCCTTAGATGGGGGCTTACAGCTTGCATGGATGTAGTATTGGATTTTGCCTATTGTGATTTAAACCAGGTGAAGCTCAAGTGCATTGCTCTATTTGAACAACCTTGAAGTATCTTTAGTTTTGATGTACATAGAGACAACTCCACCTTTAGTTCCTGTCTGTGAAGTAGCTGGTCTAACTTTGTGGAAGGCATAATACATTTGCACTATTGTTGTGCTTTCTGTGGCTTTAAGTCATGTGGCAGTTACCACACAGATGTCTTCTGAGAACTCAAATAGTATCTTTAAGTATAGTCTACGGAGGTATGTCACAGGTCATGTACTCCCACATGGACTATGACTGGGCCATATCATGGGATCATAGGAACTTAGTAGGCTAATGGCCTTCGGGCCCTTACAAGCCTGGCCAAGTTCTATCCTTATTTCCATGATCAGCAACAATTGCTCCTGTCCAAGAGGAGCACAGGTGGAACCCCCCCAGGGTGAATTTACAGTTACACATCCAATCATCCAGATTACATTTGAAGAGGACCAATGTGGTGGTCTATTTGACATGAAGTGGGAGTCAATTCCAAAAGTGTGGTAACATCTGGGAATCAAATCCAATCATCCAGCATCTTGTATTACTGTCACATACCAGGTTAAGGTGTATAGAGTGAATAACTTGTGCACCATTTGATTTCCGGATATGCAGCATTTCCAATAAAGCCTAGTCTCAGACTGTCTTATATGCAAGGCATAGATCTCCTCTGAGTAGTCTGCATGAAACAGAATAAAGTGACAGTGATTTCAGATGATCCACATAGGAACAATGCTGAAAACCTTGAATTATCCTTGTGAGGAACCTTTGTGGTCTCTCTAATTGCTGCAGGTGCTTGGAAAGGTGCATACCAAAAGGGATATTGTATTCCATAACCGGCCTGATAAGGGGAGAGTACAGAGAGGATATAACTACTTTTACTCTTCTGGGTGAAATGGCCTTGCTTATGAGATGAACAATATAGAATGCCCTCTTTACCACTGTGGAGACATGGTGATCAAAGGTAAGATTGATGTCAACCTATATGTCCAGGTCTCTCACCAGTAGAGTTATTTATTGATATGTGCATTAGCAGGAACATTGCACTTACTGAGAGGGATGTTAATACAGATTTTTTTGCACTGAAGTTAAGGATATGGGTTTGGCATCAATCATTTGTGTGAGTAAGAGCCTCTTGTAGGATGTTGTCATCATATGGATCTCATTTGGTTCTCTTATCTCTCCCAGTTTGCAGTCATCAGCAAACTTTGTCAGCCACAGACCTTTAATTTTAGCTTATACTTTGGAGAACTACATTCCAACAGTAGAGGTGCGAGGACAGATCCCTGTGGAACAACACTGGTTACAGGTGTGTTGCTGGAGGTGGATTCCACTATTTTCACTCTATGGGTTCTATCAGTGAGCTAGTTAGCAACCCATCTAATGATATAAGGTTTGATACCTAGCTGGGTGACTTTGTCAAGGATGTCTGAGTGGAGGATAGTATCAAATGCTTTGGCTACATCTAGGTAGGCTGTATGCACAGATTTCCCCTCATCCAGGTCCTTGGTGACCATCTCAATGAAGTCCACAATGTTTCACAGACATTATTTTACTTTGACAAATCCAAACTGACTAGAGACAGCTGTTTGGAGATTACCTATATCTTTGTTGATAAGGTCCATGATGACTCACTACATGGCCTTGCAAATAAGGCTAGTCAGGCTAATAGAGCTATAGTTCCTGGGGTCAGTTGGAAGCACCACCTTTGTGCAAGGGAATAATGTCTGTTTTCCATTCATCTGTGAAAAAGCCAGTGCTTAGACTGTGATTGAAAGGAGTACCCAATTGTGTTGCTAATTCCAGTTGGAGGCCATGTAGGATGCAGCCTGTGATGTTATCAGGTCCCATAGATGCTATGTTTTTGGCATTAGAGGGGGTGTTTATGACTTGCTCTTTAGAGATAAAAGGTAGGGGACAGGTGGTATGTATGTCATGGGGTACATGTGGTGGGGACAGGAGGGTGAGGTACTCACAGAACCTGTTAGCTGACAGGTGAGCTGTGTCCACAGGCTCAATATATGTGTTATAATTAACTACCAGTTTGGCACAGATCTGGTCCTGTCCTTTTAGGTGAAAGATGTAACTAAATAACACCTTGTGGTTGCCCTTTGTGAATAAAGCTAATTTAAATTCATAGTTTGCTTGTGAGGACTTCACAATGACTCTTATTGGTTTCTTTAAGCTCAGTAGGGAGTGGTTCCAGTTTAGGATTCACTCACTCTTAGTCTTAGACAGCATTTTTTCCTGTTATTGTAAAGTCTGTTAATGGCAGTTATCCACCTGGCAGGTTTGTTCTTTGTGGCAGATCTTGTTTTGATCCTATCAGGTATAGCCAAGTCAATGCTGTTAAACAGGTGTTTGTATGACACATTAGACCTCATCATAGTTGCCAGTTCCATCTGGGGGGGGTGAGGTACAGCTATTTTTACCATCCCATAAGAGGTAGTTATGTGATTTGGAGAAGTGCTTTAGCTTCTTCTTTTTTTTTTTTTTTGTTCAAATAATTTTATTAATTTTTCAAGCAAAATACTAATAAACTTGTACATTTCAAGCAAGAATAAATTATAATTAACTATTTACAAAATGTACAAATGGCCTCAAACCAAATATGAAAAAAGGAAAAACAATTTGAAATATACAAACAGAGAAAGTTACACATTATTAGAAAAAGTCATTTTGCTTCTTCATCACTTAAGAATGTAAAAGTATGTCTGTTTTAAGTGTCTCAATAAGGGAGAGAACTTTCTCCAAAGGATTATTAATCCATTTCCTAGGAAAGATTATCATTTCATTGACTGTGATTTCCAGCAGTGCTACATCTTTTAATAGAGTTAGAAAATCATCAAAGGTTGGACTGGAGGAGGTCTTCCATTTCCTTGTGATGCATTTCTTAGTAACTGCCACTGTAGTCCAAAGAAGGTAAAGGTCTTTGTTTTTTGTAACAACAGTTTCATTTATATTCAGAAGAATTAGTGACTTTGACAAAATAAAGGAATCTGTAAAAATGGCTTGTAGAAATTCACCAATATCTTCCCAGAATTTCTTAATGTGAGTACATTTATACATAATATGAGACCAATCAGCATTACATTTTGAAGAACATCTCCAGCAAGTTATGTCATTAGAATTGTTGAATCTAGCAGTTTTGTTGGGTGTATAGAAAGCTATATGCAAAAGCTTCCACGAAAAAAATTCCAAATTTGTATATTGGAGGTTAGTTTAATAGAATATAATAAACTAGTTTTATTCTAATTTGATAACAATAATGGATATTCTTTAGTGATAAAGTTCCAGAACTTCTGATTATGATTGGCTTTGTAATTTATAATAATTTTATATAATTTTGAGGTTAAATTTGTCCAATTAAAGTATCTGTATATTACTTCATGTAAAACAATATGAGTTTAGGAATGGAAGTGAAAGAAGAATTATGTATTGTTTTGCATAAATCTTGTGCATAGGGAAGTAGACTACTAAGAGCTAACCAGTCTGAGTTTGATAAATCAAATGTATTAATTAACTGCCTTACATCCATGACTATCAAGTTTTCCATACACTGGTACCAGCATGTAAAACTTTTTGCTTTCCAAGTATTAAGAGTATTTGTAGGAATGTAAAATAAAAACAAGGATAGGGAATGCATGTATTTTACTTCCATTTATTCAGTTCTGTCTGATAAAGTTATGCAACAAGTTAAGTATAGTTGGAGAATAGTAAAAAGGGAAGTTGATTTTTTGGAAGGTAAAAAATTATGTTTCTCCTTTAGAAGAGGAAGAAGCATAAAGGACTTTATAGTTCACAGTAAATTTAAGATGCCAAATATAACTCTTAGAAAATTAATTGACTAACAGGGCACATTTGCCTGTGGAAAATGTAGTATATGTAAATATATTAGCAGAGAATTTACTAATATTAATGATATTAATTTTCAAACTAAAGGTATTTTTAATTGTAGGACGGAGAAGGTTATATATGGACTAAAGTGTCCATGCAATAAATTTTATGTAGGAGAAACTAAAAGACAGTTTTCTTGTACAGTAAAGGAACATGTTAGGGATATTAAAAATAACAAACAGACTAGTCCCATAGCAATACTTTTTAATGAGTATCATAATGGGAATCCTGAGGGGCTACAAGTGACAGTGTTAGATATTATTAAAAGTAATATGTTTATGAGTGAACAACAAAAATATATATTAAGAAAAAAGGAGGCTTTTTATTATTTTAAAATGTAATACAATGAGCCCTATAGGACTAAATCAGGAATGTGCATGGAAAAGGTTTGTTCAGTAAAGTATTTTAGGCTTTTATTGTGAAATGTTGTATTTAATTTATTTAATTGATTAATTAGATAGATGTGTGGTAATATATAAGTAAGTGATTTTGATTAAGTATGGTTTACTCTGTTAAAGGCAAGTGTTGCCGAGGCGCTAGAGAGAATATTTTGGTGTGCATTAGTTTTTTAATAAATTCTACTGTAATATTTTGGAATTTGCCTTCCATTTGTGGTACTATTGTGGACTCATTTCATTCAGCTGTTGTTTATCTATTTGTAGGAATGCTATTGAAGAAGTTTTTTGTAATTTTAAAGGGAATTAATAACTGTAATTATAGTTTAATATCAATATTATTATTTACAAAACTCCGGAAAGTGTTGTAAATATAATTTATATAGTTGAGATGGTGGGTTTAGTAGAATTATATTGCAAATTAATACAGATAATATGCCAGAGTTTATTAGTTTGTTCATTTAATTGTAAGTTGTTTGTCAATTTACTTTCTTTTAGGAATATAGCAGTATGTAAAGTTTTCCATGCAGATGAGAATTTTGGATCAAACCACTTTATTACTGTTTTGAAAATGGAAGCTTTAATATAAGATTCTAAATCAGGAAAGTTAATTCCTCCCATTTCCCAATGTCTAATATGATTTAAGAAAGCTATTCTATTCTTTTTTGGGTACCAAAGAAAATTTATAAGGATTTTATTTAATTCTTTTAAAAGCTTTTTACTGGGAATTATAGGGATGGCTAGTGCAGTGTAATTTACTTTTGGGAGTAAAACCATCTTTATTAACTGCAACCTGTCTTCATATGTTAAATACAATTTATTCCATTTCCCAACTAGTAATTTTAGGGTATTCACAATATTATTATAGTTAGTAGATAAAGTTAATTCTAAATTTTCACATAAAACAATCCCCAGATAATCTAGAGAGGAAACCTGTTTCTCAATTATTTGGTTTATGTTAATATTAGTGTTGTTTATTTTATTTAACAATATATGATTTGATTTAGAACTATTAACTCTTAAACCTGAGATATGATAGAATATTCAACTAGTAAATTTAGTTCATTTAGTGACTCTTCTGAGTTAACTAATGTGAGTTGTATATCATCTGCAAAGAGCATTATTTTGGAATTAAATTGATCTAAAATGTTAATGCCTTTAATTTTGGGGTTAAAACAAATTGCTGAGGAAAAAAGTTCTATTGTTAATGCAAACAACATTGGAGACATAGGACATCCCTGTTTGGTACCCTTAGTAATTTCAATAGCTTCTGATGGAAATGGGCCTAATTTTACACAGGCCAAATTGTCTTTATAAATATTTTCTATTAAAGTAGTGAATTGTATAAGGAAATCATAAATTTGTAGAATTTTAAAAAGATAATCCCAATTTAGTGAATCAAAGGCTTTGTCAATGTCTAAAGCAACTATTAGGGCCTCATGTTTGTCTCTATATAAAATGTTTATAATGGTTAAAATTCTTTAAATGTTATAATGAATGTGCCTATTACAAATCAAACCAGTTTGGTTATCACTTATGACATGAATGAGTGATTTTTTAAATTCTATTAACCAATATAGACATAAGAATTTTATAGCCATTATTATGGAGTGAAATTGGTCTATATGAACTGCATAAGTTGGGATTCTTATTTTCCTTTAATATAGGCGTGATCAATGAATATCTCCATGAAGGTGGAATTCTGTCTTGTGAATATGTTTCATTTAGTGCTTTTTGCATAATTGTTATAGCAGAAGCTGTAAATAACTTATAAATTTCAATAATGATTCCATCTACACCTGGAGCCTTGTTGCTTTTACTTTCTTTAATTTTTTCATTAATTACTTTGAGAGTAATTTGTTTTTAAATATTTATGATTAAGCTTTCTGGTATTTTTGTTTATATTTAAAGAGTCCAAGTTTAAGTCTAAGTTGTTATGATGTGAATCATTATTATTGTAATGTTTTATAAAATTAAATTTAAAGGCTTCCAAGATGTCATTTAAATCTAAGGCATTTTTATTGTTTTCCCTTCATGAATTATATTTGTGATATTATTTTCAGTGGAATGTCTTTTTAAGTTCATTGCTAGATTATGGATATATTTGCAGGAGACAGAGAAAGAATTTAGTTTTAATTTTTCCAAAGCCAAATTAGTTTTGTGAGTTAAGATATCATTATATTTTTTATTTAATTCCCCAATTTCTTCTTTTTTTTGCAACTGGTGGATCTGTCACATCCTTGGAGTTAATTACTATGATTTGTTTTTGAATATTAACTAATTCTGATTCAAATCCCTTTGTTTTATTATTACACCAAGTAATAATTTTGCCATAAAGGTATGCCTTTAGGGAATCCCATAAAATAACTATGTTTATGTCACTAGTATAATTTGTATCTAAGAAGTATTGTATTTCTGAGTCCAGCCATGGTTTCAACTGTTTTAATTTAGTGATGTAGGCTGAGATTCTTTTAGTAAAGGTCAATCTCTTAAAGTCAATTTGAAATTTAAGAGTGAGTTATGATTAGATAATGGGCAGTGGATTATAGAAAAATATGATATTTTTCATTTTCAAATCTTGGGATATAAATATTTTATCAATTCTTGTTTGGGTATTGAATCTATGATCACTATGAGAAAATAATAATGAATTAACTTTCTTAAGACTAAATGAGTCTAATAATTGCAAATTATCTATCCATTTTTTAAGAGTTCTCCCTGTAGAAGTAATATGGAAAGGTCTTTTATTAGCAGTCTCCAAACTATCTAAAGTACAGTTAAAATTTCCTCCCAAAATTAAATTACCCTTCGAAGTTTTATTGATGAGATCTGTATGCTTTCTAACTTTTCCTACTCCTATACCAGGGAACCAATATAAGTTCACCAAAGTCCAAATTCTATTACTAAATCTTATTATTGCAATTGATAAAAGACCATCTTTGTCTTCATAGTTATAAATAACTTGAGGATTGGTGACATTTTTCCTCCATAGTATTAATACCCCTCTGTTTTTTTTACTATACGATGAATTAGATAACCTTAGAAATTCATTTGGTTTCCAAATTAAGTTATTTTTAGCTTTAAAGTGAGTTTCCTGCAAGAATACCACTTGTGCTTTATTAATTTTAGATATTTAAGTAATTTGGATATTTTCCTTGGGTTATTTAAACCATTAACATTCAAAGAAAGCAACACTGTGTCCATCTTAGTTATTTACTATTGAAGAATATTTGAATTGGATATAGTGACAAGATATTTTGTTACTTAAATGCTGTGTAACTTTCATACATATATTAAATCTAATAGACAGATTATTGATTCCTTTTGAATTGTATAATTTAGAACTGAAAGGAGGCCAGAAAGATAAGATGTCATGTATATAGTAAATAATCTCAAACATGTGTACAAACAGATACTTAAAATAACCTTTTATCAAGCATGGAATGAAAATCATCCCCAATCTGACAGAACTAAAAAATTAAGTCAGAGTAACCCTCATTACTGAAAATAAACCAAACTCTAGTGAAAGATTAGAGGCCCCATTAAATGTTGCTCTGGAGAATATATGGTAGATTATTCCCCGACATAAACAAGTAATATTTGACCCGTAACACACATGAATAAATGCCCATTGTGGAAAAACACTTAATATAGAATTCTGTCTATAAAGTTTATCATAGTTAACATTTGAGTGTGATAAACCAGGTACACAGTTTCGTATTGAACAGACATTTGTATAATACAGCTAGAACATCATAGAAAAGTGTTACGATAATCCTGTTTCCTTCTATCACTAGTTGATCCCTATACACCAACCATTTCATTTAGTATCTTGGTTTCTAGGATACACTATAGCTTGTGTTGTGAGGTATATTAAAAGTAGTAACAACTATAAGCCAGGGCTTCTACCTTTTACAGGACTATTTTGGGACTGATATCTTCTATTGTCTATATGTCATATCCAGAACAGCAGTGTGCAAGTGCTTTCCCCATAACTCTTTATTTTCTGCAGTACTACTAGCAAAAGAGGAAACAGTACAAACACTCTCCCCATAAACATTGAACCAGTATATTTTCTAAGATATCTACATTCACTCAAGTGAATTAGCTTAAGAACAGTAATCACAGTAATCTGTGTATAAAGAAACCCCTTGGTGTATACAGTTGCTACCAGAACATTGCTGTCAACGGTATCTAGCATGTAAAAGAAGCATGCATCTTACTTATTACATTACACTATGCTCCAAACAGAGAGTTAGTTTGCCATTAATTTAGAATGAACCCTGTACAGTTTAATGCAAATTATAAAATATTAGAATTTTTAATTTAATATAAACATGAGTCATAGGGTCCTAAATCACAGACATACAGTATTTAAGCATACAAATCAGTAAATTTTAATGCTACTTCACAGAAACGGAGCATTGACAGTAAAGTGGTCTCTGAAATGTTACCACCCTTTGAAAAGGAAGTAAGATATCCACTCTGTCAAGTTCCAAAATAATAGTGGCTTTTCAACAAGGTAATTTCCCTAAAGGGGTAAATATACCATGAAATATGCATTCCTGCTACTTTAAATGATTTGTCTAGAAGAAGCAGCATACATAAAACAATCTCAGGTATGGACTCAACATCTGTAATGCCTATTTATAGTATCATACATCAGGTATAAGTTTTCTCATGGTACATGCCACAACAGAAGGTCAAAAACAAGCTAATATTTTACATACCCTTTTCCACTTGAGGATGTTATTGTTTCCCATTCATTACAAAACATTCCTTATTACAATCTGGCTATGTTGAAACACAAGCATCATAAGGTCACATTCTTATTTTATTTGTTGACCAAGTCCTGTGTAATTCATGTCAAACTTAGAATATGTCTTATAAAGGAGCTATTGTTATATAATTCTGCTTTGCCCTCTATGTCTGTTTGGCTTCAGATGTATATACATTATTTTTTCTTCTTTCAGCTTTTCCTGGTTAGGGGTCTCCATAGCAGAACTCCGGTCCGCTAATGATTGGCAGTAGATTTTTACGGTACTGAGGTGCCAGCCCGACACCCTACCTTCAACGAAGGCACACCCATTCATGCATGAGGACCTCTGCATATGTAGGTATGTGTAATGTGGGTTTGGGTAAATTGTGAGGTGAGGTGTGCATGGTGACAACCTGCTCATTGTCATATGTACTGACTGGTGTGTGAGAGAGCATGTATCTCAGGCTGTTAATATACTTGCATTTCTAACATGTTTAGTTTGTGTTATTTATGGTCCAATGACATGAGAACATACATAAGGTGGCAGATCACAGCTCCTGATAAGTAAGTAAACATGTATTTCTCCTTACTCAGCTTGGTGAGAGGGACATAAATGTGTCTCACAATGAAGTCTTCAATGATTAGAATGTTGTATTGTGTGTTCGCTTGCCTTATGGGGTTATAGGTTGGGCCTCCATGAGATGTAGATCTATGTGTTGATATGTGTGCTGTTTTTTTTCTATGAGGTCTTTGTGATTTATGAAGGTTACATGTCAGTGCCTCAGCTCATGTCTGCTTTGAATTTTGCGTGATGGGTGCAGCGTGTGTAGCACTGACTACCTTATTGACATTAGGAGTACTTTTATGTGAGAGGTTTGCCTCCAATGACACTGTGTATATACATCTTTCACATACCATATCAGTTTGTTTGAGAATACACTGATTGTCAGTAAGCATGGGGCGATTTCTACATTGCCTCTGGATGCCCATATCCTCCAAAGTGGAAACAGTCACAGTGGAAACCTCATATCCATGGCAACAGATCATTTTTTATTGATATCCACCAAGGTGAAAACAGTCACAGTGGAAACCTCATATCCATGGCAACAGATCATTTTTTATTGACTAAACAGTTGTATTGAAAATATTGCTCAGTGTCACAGGTATCTGTTTCACAACTATGAGGGCAGTGCTTGTCATTGCATGCTGGCTGTCCTGTGTGCAACTCAGTATTGCATCATGGTTTCCAAGAAAAATGTCACACAGGTGTCTAAGTCTGAACAGAGCACTGTCAAACACTGGAGGAGAAACCTGCACCCTGTAAAGATAAGGATGGAGTACTTAAGCAGTTATTTTGAAATTAGACACAAATCAAGCAGTGCCTACTGAAAACAAAGAATTACCTTGTGAAGAATGCTGAAAAGAGAGGGAGTCACATGAATGGCTACTGCCTGGCTACTACTACTGCTAGTCTCACCACAGCCACAGTGTACTGAGAGACAAAGATCTTTTTCTTTTTCTGTCACCAAAAGCTAAACATTAGCACCAAGCTCAAGATACGAAGAAGAGCACAGCCTGTGTGTTGATCCACACATTTGTCCCAGATGATGCGAGGGTCTGTAGGTTTGTAGCTTTTTCCAAAAGATGCCTTGATTAGCAACCAGACCAATCATTTGACTTTTGTATGTATTATGCCTTGGGTTCTGAGGCCCGTAGGATTTGGCTAGGGTACTGACCTGATGGTGATTAGGAGCACAGCTGCTGCATCACAATATAATGTTCAATGTCAGGTGACATAGATGTCCAAGTTGGTCTGTCAAGCTCCACAGTGGCAGTGATCCATGTTAGGTAACAGTTTTACAGCAATTCATGCAGCCTGCCTGTCAACAGCATAATGGAGGTGATCTGCTTTACATGGATGTGAGGCCTACTACAGAGACATGGCCACCTTTAGCTGATATTTATCCCTTTCCACATGTCCTAGGTATGTCATACTGTACATTTATTTTCCCAGAACCCAAACTGAGTTCCCACATCATTTCACACAACATACATTTGATGTCTGGTTGTTTGACTGGCATTGTAGATTTGCAAGGCCAAAGTAATGACTGCAAAATTAAACATGTTTTCTATGCATGCATGGGCATCCACATCTTCACTACAAAGAGTCCCTGCAGACAGTGAGTTTGAAGCTGTGAATCCCAAGGGTGTAGCAACATGACCCTTACTTTGCTGGAATTGTACATTGTCAGATTTGCAAGTATGCTACTGCAACCCTGCCTTATAACAGAATTATGGTTCATGCAAGTGCCACATGCCTGATAAAGCAGTGTACTTAATCCACCATGTTTTCCCACACTGTCAGGTACTGTTTTACCTTAGAATGACACCATAAAGGTAATAAAAAATTACATTTAAGCATCTGTCAGGCCACTGTCTAACCATGTCCTGTTGTGATGCATACACAAGCAATAATCTATTGCTAATGGCATTATCCATGACTGTTGAAGGGATGTGAACAGCGTGCCCAACTCTCTACTCCCACTTCACACAAACACAACATGTGAGAGATACAACGATATTAAAAACCTTGAATCCATGCTCTCTCACACATGCCATTCAGTACATATGACAATGAATGGGTTGCCAACATGCACACCTTACCTCATACTCCAGCCAAACCCACATTACAATTACCTGCATATGCAGAGGTCCTTACCAGAAGCACACCTAAACACCAGAGACCTCCCAAACAGGAATGCAAGCATGCAACAAATAATACTACCTCTGCAGAACACAGTATACATAATAGCTCATACACCACTGTCTCAGCCTTCAAACCCTTAAGACAAAACACAAAATCAAACATATTAGTCATATGTAGTTACATCATGAAACACACTGATGTCCCTCTCACCAGGCTAGATAAGGGAAAGGTGACATTCAGCTGTCTGTGAGGTGCCAGGATACACAATATTACACATGTACTCAAGTCTGTCAACAACAGGTACTGTTATACATCATAGCTCAGGTTGGTGTGTACGACTTGAGACATACCACTCTGGACTGTATTAAGAGAGACATGAC
Source organism: Protopterus annectens (assembly GCF_019279795.1). Lineage (NCBI taxonomy): Eukaryota > Metazoa > Chordata > Ceratodontiformes > Protopteridae > Protopterus > Protopterus annectens. The sequence goes on along the minus strand of NW_025048864.1, from coordinate 11,564 downwards.
TGAGCTCTCTATGTGTCTCAGGCAGGTATGCCCCAGGCATTAAGATGCCTTTTATCTTCACCAAGGAAGATGCCTGAATACAAATAAGAAATGATTAGTTTCAATAATTGTCTTAGCATCTGGTGTCATTCTATGGGGATGCACTATCTGTCAGCTTGGGATGACATGCTCAACAGACCTCGATGCTTTGGCAGAGGTGGTCTTCCTGTTTCATCCCTGGGATTTCAGCTACTGGCCATGGATCTTGCCACCAATGAGTGCCTTTTTTAGGTGGTGTCTCAAGGACAACATTTCCAATGTAATACCCCATATACAAACAACCTCAAGGTTATGCTGCTAAATGCTAGGAGTGTCAGTATGAAACTGCACTCACTAGAAGCTGTCCTCATCTTGGAAGACGCTGATGTTTGTGCAGTCACAGATACCTGTTTCAAGGCTGTGGAGAGCACTACAGCCATACCTGGCTACAACTCTTTCCACATGTTCACACCTTAAATTGAAGACATGAAAACTAATGGAGGCGGTTTAAAAATATTCATTAACAATACATACACATCCAAATTGGTTAAATAGTATGATTTCCTGGAGACACTTCAAGTTCTCCTGACTGTAGGGCATCTATTCAAGTCATTGTCAGCTGCAGGGGCCCCTCCATGAATCAGGACATCCACTCTGCTTCTTTGTATCTGCTTGATTCTATCAAGATACATCCAAACATCATGGTTTTGGGTGACTTTAACTCCCCACCCCACTGACTGAGTAAACTACTCATGCTTAAACTCACTTGCTCAAAGCTTCCTTGACTCTGTCAACTACAATGTCCTGAACAAGCTGGTTGATGCCCCCACAAGGGGAGCCAACATCCTGGATCTGGTGCTTACCAATATGGGGGGGCCACTTTAGCACCCCCACTGTGAGGTTCTCCCTGGTGAGATATGACCACAAATCAGTCTCATTTAAAGTAACTATCACACCTGACCCCCCCTTGCAGCAAATAAACTAAAAAACTTATCCAAAGTAGATTATAACCTCTTATAAGATGGTATAAATAGCTTCACTGCACCTCCTCCCTCAGATAGAACTGGCAACTATGCCAAGCTCTACACACCAATGCTTTATACAAACACCTGTATAACTGCATTGACTTAGCTGTACCTGATAGGAGAAAAACAAGCTCCTCATGGAAGAGCAAAGCTGCCTGGTGGACAACTGCCATTAACAGGCTTTACATTAAGAAGAAGACATTGCTGTCTAATAGCAGGAGGGAGGGAGCCCCTAAAAAGGAAACACTCCTCCTCAGCTTAAACAAACAAATAAGAGCTCATAGGTTTTTAGGTGTTTACTAGAAGAATGACCACAAGGATATTTTAAGCCTAGCCATGCATACCAAAATCCCTGACAAGTACTGATACCCTTTTTAAGTGTAAGCATGGGTCTGGGAACATTTACAGGTTACATGTGTCCATTAGAGACATAGGTCCCAAACCAGGGATGACTTTCCTGTTTCCCATCCAGTTGTCCAAGTTGCACTTGAACTGGGTTAGAGAGGAACTCTACTTCACATGGATGGGGACCCTGTTCCATAGATCAAGTAGTCTCTGGGATACATACCTATCTCATCAGCAGGTCCTATTTATATCACATAGGTTCATAGGTTCATAGGTTGGTACTAGGCTATCAGACCTAGGGCCTATACAAGCCTAGCCATAACAATTCCCTGGCTATTTCTTTCCACACTATTTACTTCCCTGGACCCCTGTCTAGCAGGGCAACTTACATGATCCCAGGGGTGAATTTCCTTTCTTTCATCCAATCATCAAGGTTCCTTTTGAAGAGGGCCAGAGAGGCACTCTGCTTGACATGTATGGGCAATCTATTCCAGAGTCTGGGGAGTCTCTGGGTCAGGAACCTATCCCTCCAGCATGTTTTGTTTATTGTGATGACAAGGTTTAGATCCCTGGAGCGTGTGGCTCTGAGTGATTGGGATTTCTTTAAGTGCAGCATGTCCAACAGCTCTGGGTTTGACATGGCCTTGTATGTTAAGCAGAGATCACCTCTGAGTAGATGATATGTGACAGAGTATAGCAGGAGTTTTTTAAGGCGGTCAGCATAAGGCATCTGCTTTAGGCCTGTGATTCTTTTAGTGAGGTATTTCTGCGGTCTTTCCAGTTGTTGCAGATGTCTTGAGAGGTACATTCTATAATGGCTCTAATGAGGGATGAGTACAGTGGGACAATGACCTCCTTTTTTCTGGATGAAAAGCCCTTAGTGATGAGGTGTGCCACATAGAAGGATTTCCTGACTGTTGTGGCGATGTGGTTATCGAAGGTGAGACCACTGTCCACCTGTGTCCCTAAGTCTCTTATCACACTTTCGGTGTTTAGTGTACTGCCACCTATATGGTAATTCACAGATACATGTTTTTTCCCAAAGGGGATAACTATACATTTCTTGGCATTGAGCTTGAGCCCATGGCTCTGGCACCAAGCATCTGTTTCTGTAAGGCCCTTTTGTAGAGTATCCACATCATTTGGGGATTCAATAATGGCTCCCAGTTTGCAGTCATCTGTGAACTTTGTTAGCTAGAGTCCCTTAGTGTTGGCCTGTACATCAGAGAAGTAGATGCCAAACAAGAGTGGTCCCAGGACTGAACCCTGAGGTACTCCACTTGTCACTTGTCTGGAGCTGGATTTGGAGTTGGCTACTTTTACAGTGTGGGTTCTTTCAGTAAGCCAGTTAGCAACCCATTGGGTGACGTAGGGAATTAATGCCCAGTGTAGTAAGTTTATCTATGATTCCAGAGTGAGGGATGATGTCAAAGGCCTTGGCAAGGTCTAGATAGGCTGTGTGGACAACCTTACCCTTGTCCATGGCTCTGGAGACTGATTCGAAGAAGTCAATCAGGTTCAGGAGACAAGATCGGCCCTTCACGAACCCAAACTGGGTGGGGTCCAGTGTTTGAAGATTGCCAATGTCTTTGTTTATAAGTTCCATGATAATACGCTCCATGGCCTTGCAGATAAGGCTTGTCAGACTGATGGGATGGTAGTTTCCAGGATCCAAGGTAAGATCCCCCCTTGTGGAGTGGGATAACTGTAGCTGTGCACCACTTAGTGGGCACGAAACCTGAGATGAGGCTATGATTAAACATGACACTTAAGTGAGGTGCCAGTTCATTTTGTAGTTCATGTAGTACACAGCCCGGGATGTCATCTGGTCCCATGGATGCTGTATTCTTAGCTTTGGAGAGTGCATTTTTTACCTATGTGGCCATTATTACCGGAATTTGGCAATCTTCCGGTATTGAGATGGGCCATTTAGGGGGTGAGAGAGGGGTGAAGTTGGCAGTGAATCGATCTGCCAGGATATTGGCAATATCCTTGGGATCAGTAAATTTAATGCCATTATGTTTTAGCTTAGAGCAGATATGAACATTGCCATTTAGATTCTTGACAAAGTTATAGAATGCCTTGTGGTTGTCTTTGGAATCTTTGGCAATTTTATTTTCGTAACTAGCTTTGGAGGATTTTATGAGGGATCTCAGTTTCTTACTGAGGCTTGTAAGAGAGTTTTTTGCATCCTGGGATTTTCCTCTTTTCTGCAACAGTTTCTTTCTTTTGTTGTAAAGTTTGTTTATGGCAGGGGACCACCAGATTGGCTTCCTTTTTTGGATGAGAGCATCTTGGTTCTATTTGGGATGGCACGATTTATGCATGAGTGGATGTGCTTGTACAGTGCCTTAGTGTAGGATTCAGCAGTTGAACTTTCAGTTCCCGTCTGCATGGGTGTCATGAAGTTTGTCACTTCTGCCTTGAGTAGTATGAAGTTAGCTTTGGAGAAGTTTTTTATGGAGGTTTCCTTACTGGGGAGTGGGGGTGGGATCTGGATGTTAAGGGTGATTAGCTTATGGTCACAGGCAAAGTTTAAGTCTTTTTAACAGGTAATTATGGTACTGTTTGTTTTGTAGATATGCAGGAAGTCCATCAGAGTGGGGTCTGACAATGCCCTGTATACCAGGCATAGATCTCCCCACTCAAAAGCCTGTAGGAGACATAATACAAGGATAGGGCCTTGAGGTGGTCTGCATAGGACATATTACTTACATCCTGTATTCTTTTAGTGATGAACCTCTGGACATTCTAATTGCTGGATATGCCTGGTTAGGTACATACCAAAGAGGGTATTGCACTCAATGATATGTTTGATGAATGCCAAATGCAGTGGAATAATAAATTCCTTGGACTTAGATGCCATACCTTTGTTTATAAGCTGTGTAACATAGAATAATTTCCTCACCACTGTAGACACATGATGCGCAAAGACTAGATTACTATCTATGTGTGTCCCTGACTACTGGGTCAACTCTAAGGGGTGTGTTGTCAATATGATAGTTACCAGGGATGGATGACTTCTCAAAGGATACTATTATGCATTTCTTGGCATTTAGTTTAGCCCATGGCTCTGACACCAGTTATTTGTCTGTGCCAGCCCCTCCTGGAGAACATTTGTGTCAGTGTGAGATTCAATGACAGCTCCAAATTTACAATTGTATGCAAATTTAATCAGCCAGAGACCATTGACATTGGCCTTGTCTTCAGAGAAGTAACTGTCAAAAAGTAGCAGTCCAAGGACAGATCCCTGAAGGACTCCAGTTGTGACTGGCCTCTTTGTAGAGGTGGACTCCCCAATTCTAACTTCCTGGGTCTTGTCTATGAGCCATTTGGCTATCCACCAGGTGACAAATGGGTTTGTACCTAACCTCTTGAGCTTGTCAACAATGTCTGAGTGGAGTATTGTGTCAAATGCCTTGGCCAGGTCAAGGTAGGCAGTGGGAACAATTTTGCCCTCATCCATTGCTTTGGTGAGCTTCACAAAGAAGTCCAGGAGGTTGAGTAGGCATGATCTGCCCTTGATAAAACCAAACTGAGTTGGGTCCAGTGTCTGGAGGTATCTCTATTGATCATCTCCATTATACTTCTTTCTATGACTTTACATATAAGACTAGTGAGACTTATAAATCTGTAGTTTCCAGGGTTTGTAGATGGCCCACATTTTGTGCAGAGGGATGATTGTTGCCTTTCTCCATTCATGAGCCATGAAGACTGTTTGGAGGCTACAGTTAAATAGTAATTCCACAGGCCTTGATAGGTCATGTTTCATGCTATTTAAAAGGCATCCTGGGATATTGTCTAGGCTCATTGATGCAATGTTCTTGGTTTTAGAGAGAACACTAAGGACCTGTTCCCTAGTGATAGTAGAGAGGAGTTATATTTGATGTTATTTCCTGTGGGTAGGTTGAGGGATGGAGAAGAGTAAAGTTAGAGCCACATTTATCAGCCAGGAGATTTGCTATATCCTCTGGCTCAGTATAGATGGCTCCATTTACAATGAGCTCTACACACAATTGTATATTGGCTTTGAGGTTGCGGACATAGCTAAAGAATGCTTTGTGGTTGTCCTTGCCCTAGGAGGCCAAACTTACCTCAAATTTGGCTTTGGTAAATTTATTTGTCCTCCGAGTTATTTGTTTAGTTTTATGAGCATGCTTTGATCCTGCTGGGTGCTGCATCTCCTAATTTATGCTATAATTTTCTTCCTCCTGTTACACAGCTAACTGATTTTGTGATTCCACCAGGGTGGTGTGTTTTTTTGAGTTAGTTCTGTACTTCTTCCTGGTAGGTACAACTGCCTCTATGCAGCTATAAACATGTTTGTACAGGATTTCTGGGAACAGTTCTGCATAGGCAGAGGTGTTCTCGGGATTTATGGGAGCTTGAATTTTTGCCAGGTTCTCTCTTAATAGCAGGAGGTTAGCTTAGAATAGCTCCTGAATATTCCAGGTTAAGCTGGGGATCCAGGTTTTATTTTTACTACAAAGGAGACCATTTTGTGGTCTGACCTTACCAGGGAAGGTATTACACTAGGGGATGTGCAGCAGTTTCCCATATTAGTTAGGACCAGATCCAGTACAGTTGCACCCCTACTGACTATCTCGTCCAGGGACTTTGTGTTTTCAAAATCCAGGAATCTCTGCGCATGTATGTTTGGTATCGTATAAGGTCCCCAGTTAATAGTGGGGTAATTAAAGTTGTTGTGAAGTCCAAATTAGCGTCCTTCACAAAGGACAACCCCAAGGCATTCTATAGTTCCATCTGTAACCAAAAAGTAAAGACCCAGATCTGTGCCAGACTCATAGTTAATGATACTACATATACTGAGCCTGAAGAAATAGCTAACCTATTGGCTGACAGGTTCTGTGAAAACTTCACTCCCCTGTCCCTGCCACATGTACCGCATGACATCCCTACCACCTATCCCCTACCTTGTATCTCTAAAGAGGAGGTCATAAATGGCCTCTCTAAAGCTAAAAACACAGCATCTATGGTACCTGTTAACATCCCAGGCTGTGTCCTACATGTTCTCCAACATGGATTAGAAACACCATTGGGAACTATTTGCTATCATAGTGCAACCACATGCTTCTTCCCAGCTGAATGGAAAACAGCCACCATTATTTCCTTGCACAGAGGTAGTGCATCCACTGACCATCGGAACTATAGATCTATTAGCCTGATATCAACAAAGATATAGGTAATCTCCACGCAGTTGACCCTATTCAGTTTGGATTTGTTAAAGTGTGAGCATGCATGTTAAAGCTGGTGGACTTCTTTGAGATAGTCACCAAGGACCTGAAGAAAGAGAAATCTGTGCATACAGCTTACCTGGACATAGCCAAGGCATTTGATACTATCCACCACTCAGGCATCATTGACAAACTCACCCAACTAGGCATCAATCCATATATCATTAAATGGGTTACCAACTGGCTCACTGATAGAACTCATATAGTTAAAATAGGGGAATCCACCTCCAATAGCAGAGCTGTACCCAGTGGTGTTCCACAGGGTTCAGTCCTAGGTCCTTTACTGCTTGGAATCCATTTCTCCAAAGTACAAATAAAAACTAAATGTCTGTGGCTGACAAAGTTTGCTGATGCCCGCAAATTGGGAGCAGTCATAGAATCTGCAAATGATGTCAACATCCTACAGCAGGGTCTTACATGAACAAATGATAGGTGCCAAAGTCATGGCCTTAAACTCAGTGCAAATAAATGCATTAGCATTCCTTTCAGTAACAGTGATGTTCCTGCTAAGTACCACATCAATAGCAACACCTTAAGTACCCTGTCAGGAGTGAGACACCTGAACACACAGGTTGACAGATACCTTACCTTTGATCACCATGTCTCCAAAGTGGTAAGAAATGCATTCCATTTTGCTGATGTCATAACTGAGGGGCATTGTCTCCAGAAAAAGAAGAAGTTATAACCTCCCTGTACTCTTTGCTCATCAGGCCAGTAATTGAGTACAATGGTCCTTTTGGTATGTACCTTCCCAAGCACCTGCAACAATTGGTGAGACCACAAGGGTTCCTGACAAGGGAAATTCAAGTCTTCAGCATCTGTTCTATGGGGATCATTTGAAGTCACTGTCACTTTAGTCTGTGTCATATTCACTACTCAGAGGTGATTTCTGCCTTGCATACAAGACAATCCATGACCCTGCTTTACTGGAAATGCTGCATATCTGTAAGTTAAATTATACATTGGATAATTGCTCTAAAGACCTTAACTTGTTCTGTAGGGAGATACACATACACATATGAACACACCAAGTGGGTTGAGTGAAATTAGAACCCCTAACTATCTAGCTTCACACACTACACATCACAGTACTTAACACATGTGCCAAAGCTGGAGTCTGACATTCATATGACTTTAGGTACTCTTATGGTAGATGACATCCACAGGCCTTATGGAGGACAATGGTTTGGGGGCCTGCATCAACTGCAAGGGCAAAAAAGTATAGAACCATTGCAGTTTGTAAGTTAGTGTGGGATTCATACTTCTGTAGGGAGAGGCACATGCACACACAAACACACCAAGTGGACTGGAGTAAGATTAAAACTTTTACCTATCTAGGTCTTGCACACTACGGATCACAATAGTCAATGCTCACACCATGGCTCAAGTATGTTTTGGAAATGACTATAGATGAACTAATTGCAGAGGACATAAAAAAGCCCTATAATGAATAGCTTGGAAGACCTACAGAGTCATGTTGCTTCTTACTGTCATCTGCATCTAGTAGCATAACAATGAGATAACTTTTTAAAATCCTAGCTATGTGACAACTGTACCCATTTTTGGCATATATGTTTGTTTGCATTTGAATGGGCAAGCTGTGACCAAACTCAATTTTCCCTGTTGATGAGTGAGCACACATCATACATTACACAAGTGATTCAGTTGTTGATGTATGTGTGGTGAAATCCAGCAGACACAGGGGATGTAGTGAATGTGGATGTTGTTGCTGCCATAGATACAAACATATGGCTTCACAATATATGTACATATTCATATACTGTGCCATATATTTTCAAGATTTCCACATGCTGTCTTAGGGAGACATGGTATGACTCACCATTGTCCAGATGTTTGCAGCAAGTCCACAGATTTGACTCATATTTATGTGTGTTTCACCCTAAATTGTAGTTTGCTTTCAAATGTGGCATCATTTACACATGATGTGAGAGAAGACTGCCAGAAATCTGAACTTCAGATGTCCCAACAGTCCTCCAAATGCAACAGATGTTATTCTATGCACTTCCACATGTTGTATGTGCATTATCAACTGCTGAGCCCTTACTTTTGGTCCTTTGGCCAACATTATGTATGTTTCATAGTGCAGCTTTACTGACCATAATCTGGGTATGTAGGGCAATACAGACATATACACACACACACACACACACACACACACACACACACACACACACATATACACATATATATAGTTATGTATATAATAGTGTTTTATATATATATATATATATATATATATATATATATATATATATATATATATATATATATATATATATATATATATATATATAGTTATATATATATATATATATATATATATATATGTGTGAGTGTGTGTGTGTGTGAGTGTGTGTGTGTGTGTGTGTGTATGATATGTATATGTGTTATCTAAATTTATAGGGAGAGGCAGAGATGTTTGTGTCTATATGTATATATATATAAATATATATATATATATATATATATATATATATATATATATATATATATATATATATATATATATATATATATATATATATATATATATATATATATATATATATATATATATATATATATATATATATATATATATATATATATATATATATATATATATATATATATATATATATATATATATATATATATATGGATCTACTTCACTTACCCAAAAACAAAGATCGTTAACATCCACATCACCGAGACTAATACACTGACAATACATCTGGAACACTGACATTGCAACCCGAGGTAAGTAACCTCTTGGCCATCCCAAAAAAAAAAAAAAAAACTAAACTAAACCTAGCCATTTGGGGGGCTTTGTCCCAAACACCCACCTAACTAAATATACCAACTCTGTGATCTCACTACCGCTGGGGTAAGGGGCAAGGTTCACCAGGATGGCCAAGCAGTTACTTACCTTGGGCTGCAATGTCAGTGTTCCTGATGTCGGTCTTCTGCATTGTCGGTGTATTGGTCTCAGTGAAGTGGATGTCGCTGACCTGGGTTTTCGGGTAAGTGAAGGGGGCCCACACACACACACATATATATCTATATATATATATATATATATATATATATATATATATATATATATATATATATATATATATATATATATATATATAGATATATATATATATATATATATATATATATATATATATATATATATATATATATATTGATATAGATTAGATGTATATATATATAGATATAGATATATAGATATACGTATCTAATTTTTTTAAATAAATTGTGCAAGGAGGAATGGATTTGCGCTCTAACTGAGTGTATTAGCATGTGCAGTGGCATGATAAAGGATGATAAATAAGCAAGTTTTAGTCCATGTACGCATGTGTACATGCGTGTTAGCTGGTGTGCACGTGTTTGTTCTTGTGTGCGCAGTGCTCCCCCTGAGGAAACAGAAAGGAAAAAGGAAGCACAACAAATAGTAGGAAGCTACCAGGGAGTACTAGCAGAGCTAGCAGGTGAAAACAAACACAATCAGGCAATTACACGGGCAGTACACTAGCCCATCCCAGCCTAGCACTTAAAACTCTACAAACAACAGTCCATTATGTTTCTAACAACAGACACTGCAGTAAGCTAATAGAAGTGAAAACTGAAAAAGCTTTACTGAGACAAAGAAATGTTAGGGGCTGCCATTGCTATTATAATGCGACATATGCAACATGCCGAGGGTGGTGACAATGCAAATGCTGCTGGATAACCCACAGTGAGGAGACGGAGAAGAGTGTACATGCCCAGGGTAACCTACCAGAGGCTGCATGAGCTGGAGATAGTGGAGTACTATAGAGTGGGCAGAGACCTCCTGCAGCAAATTGTTGAGCTGTGCAGGCCACGCCTCACACACAGAACCAACAGAGGGGAACACATCCCAGTGGAAACCAAGGTATGTGTTGGCCTAAGAATATTAGCAACAGGTACCTTCCAGAGACCAACTGGTGATATGATGGGGATATCATGGGCATCAGCATTCAGGATACTGCACCAGTTCTTGGATGCCATGTTAGCACATGTCGGTGATCATGTATATTCCCCAATTCCCATGAGGTATTGGCCAGCAATATGCGTCTCTTCCAGCAAATAGCGGAATATCCTGAGGTAGTGGGTGCAATAGACTGCACGCACATATGCATCAAAGCACCACCCAGTGAGCGGGGTAGGGTCTACTTCAACTGCAAGGGCTTCCCCTCCATCAACTGCCAGGTCATGTGTGATGCCCAGGGCATAATACTGAATGTGTGTGCAGGCTGCCCTGGAAGCTACCATGATTCCCATATCTGGCATCTGACGCAGCTGTACCAGACATTTACCAATGGGGACCTCCCACATGGTCACCTAGTGGGGGATGCTGGCTATGCACTGGAGCCGTGGCTGATAACACCCATCAGAAATGCACACACACCTGAACAGGAATATCATAATGAGGCACACGCACAAACACGTAATGTAATAGAGCGTGTGTTTGGTCTGATCAAGTCACGGTTCCAGTGCCTGGACACATCTGGTGGAGCCTTGCAGTACTCACCAACTACATGTGCCCAAATTGTCATGGTATGTGCTATGCTACATAATATGATCCTGCGAAAACAGCTGCAGCAGGACCAGCACAGGCCTGGGCCAAACAGCCCCCCACCATTGCCAAGGGCATCACAGGCAGAGCGTGACTCGGAGGAGGAACAACCTGAGCCTGCCCCAGTAGGCAGAAGGAGGCGTGCCCAGTATGCTTTGGCCTTGGCAAAGAGGCAAAACATAGCACATACACTGGCTCAGTAGGAACTCTGGAAATTATCCCTCTCTCTGACTCGCACATATAGTAAACGGGATGGCTAAGTTGACACTACCTGCTTTCAAACATGTACAGGGAGTGTAGTATGTGCATCCC
>NW_025048863.1:135000-159622 GCF_019279795.1 Protopterus annectens | reverse complement strand
GGGGGTCCAAGTGCCTCCAGGTATACCGACTCATCTTCAGAAGGGGAAAGGGACTTCCAGCTGCCCCTCTGTTTAAGGATCTCTGGGATATCTGAAAAAGAGACATCCTCAGAGGGCAACCGTAGGGACTATTCTGAATCCTCCAAGTGAGTATCAGAAGTGACAGACTCAGGGGAGTCTATGTGTTTCCTCTTACACTGTCTCTTCAGAGGGACCTCTTCGGCGGGATGTTTCGGGGAGGTATCGGAAGAGGAGGTTCCATCCATTGGGGTTTCCTGGGGCTCTGACTCTCTACTCTGGTGATGGAGGGATGATGAAGAGGTGGACACCAGCCCTTTTTGGGAAAGAGAGGCTGGAGCCGAAGGTGGAGCAGATTCAGTTGAGAAAACACTCTGCATAACCTCAAAGGCACCTTGATCCTGGGCTGACAGAGAATCCGGTCTCGAGGGGCTGGGAGATCTCTCCTACACCAAGGAGGGTGGCTCTGAGGCTGATGTGGGAGTCAAACTCACCCAAGCCGAAGTGCCAAGTGGGAGAGTTGGTTCCGACATGGGTCCAACTCGTCTCTCCCCCCCAGAGCTGACCAGGGAATGTTGACCCCCAGATCCATCAATGGAAGACAACATTGATGAGATATCGAGGCTTAGTTATCAAGCAGCATCAGGGTGAGTACTGGTTCCAGCACAATGACTTCCATATTCTCTGGCTCTGTACTCATCCGAGTCAGAGAAGGAATCAACGTTATCTGAGGTGCAGTTTTTGGCTCCATGATCTGATGGGCTGGGCTTGAGAAAATTTTTGCTGGGGCCCGGATCATGAGCAACCTCTTCACGTCCCGCTCCACATCATTGTCTGATAATCTGGAAAATCGAGAGGAATGGCTTGACGATTTGTGGCTACCTGCCACAGACTGTAACAAAGGAGATTGTAGCATCAAATGAACAGGTTCCAAGAAAGGTGACCGACTCCTTTTTTTTTGGCTTCACAGCTGTTCTGAGGAGACAGATGGAACCGAAGGAGGACCAGATTTTTCAGAATCGATAACTTTCGGATCCGAGGATGCTGTATCTTTAAAACTGCTTGATGGCTCAAACACAGGAGCAAACAAAGCAGCCTTTTTAGACTTATCCAGTTTTGAGGTCTGATTACCTTCTTTAACTTTCAACAAGCCCCTTAAAATGAGCTTATTTTTCCTCTCCTGTAAGACCCTTGCACTGAAGCTATGACAAATGGAGCAGGAGTCTTGGAGATGGACTAGTCCTAGACAGTAAACACAACTTGTGTGTCTATCTGTTACAGACATTTTCTGAGTGCAAGAATCGCACTTTTTAAATCCAGATTGTTTATGCTCCTTAACAGATTCTTTAGACATGTTTATCTGTGAAAAAGAACTAACACAACAGTAAATTTAACTACTATTAAAGGTAGAAGCAAGATAGAGAAGGCTTTTTTTTACAAGAAAAAATGGAAAGGATAGGGAGGAGGAGAAGTCTCTAAATTAAACAACAATCTCCTCCAACCCAAGGAGATGCTTCTAATTTAAATGGTGACTACTTAAGGGAGGAAAGAAGGTGAAAATATCCTCTAACTGAAATGGATTCTTTAACTAGATAAGGGGAAGAGAGAAAAATAAGGCCCAAAAGGACAGCCTCAAGGGAAATATAGTCAAGAATACTACAGGCACACAAAAAGGCACTATACTATAACTGGAAAAGGTAAACTAAGAAGTAGTAATGTTAGGAAAGTTATGCAAAAACAGAGTATAATACTAAATTTTACTAATTTGAGCCAGCGAAGACAATCCTGAAGCTTCAAGTAGCAAACAAGATCTGGAGAACAACTGCTAAGCACCATGGGATAGGTTATAGCCTCACGCCAGTAGAAGCTCTCGAGCTTTGGTATATGGCCGAGCAAGAATGAAGGCGAAATAGGACAACATAACATTATAATGTTACAATGCAGTAGGGCTAAGTAATGATGAAGTATGTGTGCCAAGGTTCTATGAGGTTGTATGCATTTACAAGTGCTGATGCTATAGTGCAGACCTAACTGTCCAGAATGAAGTGGCCAGCTAGCCACACAGCTAACTGCATTTCACATGAGTACTTTAAGCAATTGACATGTAATGAAGTAATATAATCCAGTAACAGCAATTTTTGTTCAATATCGTTTCCTACACTGCAATGCTATGAAACATATTTGCTTGGATGTTGGCTAAGTGTTATCGCATGCATGATTTTATTTTGATGTGTTGAACTTGACTGTGAAGTCGCAGTGTTCAGTAGCATTCAGTGGTGCTCCTTGCCAACCTTTGCACAAATAAGGGGCAGAGAGGAAATGTGATTCTGATTGCAAATAGAACAGATCAGTTTTAGCTGAACATGTTACATACATACGCTTTGCATGTTGTATTATACCATTCCATGTAAGGGCCAAAGCTTAATTCAAAAATGAATTGTGCTTACCTTCCCTGTTCACATGACATTAGGTGGAGAGCAAATTTTCGAAAGAAGTAAGCATTTTAATTGGGTTAGCCTTTTGTAGCCAAACTGGCTTAGTAGTGATGTGCAGCAGTCAGCACTTTGGACAGTACTGAGTAGAAAATATCCACCTGTCATCTTAACTTTCTCTCTGGCACAAGGTGTAAACTCAATGAGCTAAATGAAAAAGAGGAGTGGAAGCAGAACTTGAGTCAAGTATGCATATCATTTTACAAAGGGTGTCAGAATGTGATTATCATAATTAATTCTGATCATGACTTTAAGAATACAGAGGAATGACTATCCTAAATATGTTGATTACACAAGTTGTGGCAGTAATGCCTAGTGAAATAATCTTTATACCCACTACATATCAGATGTGCTTCTAGGGAAATCACAAGATAATTGGGTGTACAATGTGGTGTAAGGCAAAAACTCAACGCATTTACAAATAACACCTGGAATGCCACTTAGCATCACATACTTTACTTGCTCATTGCTAGACCTTCTGCAAATGCTGAGGACTGCAACTGATAAAACAGAAGGGGTGGACAGATACAAAGGCAACATATTCACAGTAAAGGCACTTATAAAAACAACCAGTAAGAGTTTCACATAATGGTGGATTAGAACCATTGTCAAGATGAAAAATTGAGTTTATAGACTTAATCATGCTGTTACCACACCACAAGGAAATCATATGTCACCCATGTCAAAATCATACCTCTGAAGGAATAGTGATAATGTATTCAGCCAGTGAATGATGTAGGTATTATTCTTCAGTAAAGTAATGACAGTATGAAAAAGCCATACGATGAAATTTACATCCATCAGCTTAATGAATCGTCAACAGTAAACAGTTAGGAGAGAGAAGGGGATGAAGATAGAGGGGTTATATGTCATTAATTCACATCTTTATGGTATGTCCTCAGTATTCATCAAGGCTCTGGGGATCAAGAAGCTGTAGGACAGGCAAAACTTAACTAAGACATTAGAATAAGGGTGGTTTATTAAATCTTCCTTATGCTCATGGAGGTATTTGCAAATGCTTTTTTGCAACATTATTCAAAATCTGTTAATTAAAGGTGTTAACTGGATAAAAACTAAGGTATGCATCATGAAACATATCATGGAGGTAAAACAGCATAGTAAGAAATAATGTGACATACATCTGGAATTGAACCCTTGATGCTGAGGTCAAAAATAAATTTTCAGATAACAGAGTTGTCAACACTCCGTAAAGGAAGTTGCACTTGGCTATATCCAATAGTCAAAAAACTGTTAGAATAATTGTTTCCAATTATTTGTTATACTCTTCCTTTACTCTCTAGTCTGATAGCAGAGAATATTTAACTTCCTTTGTGTAAGGATAACTGGGCTACTGCTGGTGATGGCAACAACTCACCTGGTTTGGCCATAGGACATGAACCACCATTCATTGTCAACAGGAATTGGTGCATGATGCAAATGTCCATGCAAATACTGAGGACAAAAAGTGAAGGCTTTCCTATGGGGCCATTTCTGGCCATGAGTGTTGTATGTAATTCTTTTTTTACCAGCTTAGATATGTGAAAAGGATTTGACAGGAATGTGGTGAAATGGGGAACAAGTAGAGGGAAGGACACAGAGGAAAGAACAGAGGAATTTTAGGAAGGCAGTGGGAGATAACCATATCTATCCACTATCTTCACAAAATAAATGTAGAATTATAGCCAGTATGTGCTGAATTTAGACTGTCACCACAGGAAGGGTAGTTAACGATGACAGAATAATGTTGTAGATCCAATTGTATGAAATAGTGTGTGCCAAGAAGACACAGAGGTGATGTGGAGAGCTATGTACGGGTCTCTATTTTTTTATTTTTTTTTTTTATGGGACAGGTCCCCATTTTTATTTATTTATGTATTTACTTATTTTTACTTTCAAAGAGAGAGGAATATTACGAATGTGAGGGTCAAGTCTGTAGGTTTGGTAATTAAGCAGGCACAGGCATGCAGGGCAGACAAGAAAGACAGGAATAGTGATGGACACAAAAGGTTGGGGGACACCATGATTTGTTCTGTCCTGATCTAGTCTTCACCCTCAGAACTGTAATTACTGTCTCCTGTCTCAATTTCATGTGGCAAAGTTTGACATTGCATTGCCTTGGCAATATGATGAAGCACATTTTCTATACAGCCAATTTAGGAACTGAGTCCCCTTTCCATGATACCATCCATCAGCCCTTTCACCTCTTGGAGGGTGACAAAATCACTGCTGGGGCAGGGCTACCTGATGCAGGCAGAGAAGTGCTACCTGATACAGATGAAGCAGATAAGGCAGTGGTTATGGTGGCAGCACTGACAGTTTTAGATCTTAAGGGATGAGTGTCAGTGCTGCAACCTTTGAAATGATGACAAGCCTAACCACAGTGATTGTTCTACCTCTCTGTGCTGCATGTCAGTTTTGGTAAGCAGATATGTATGACAATGGAACATTTTTAAGCCATACAATGTACCCATATCAAAAAAGGGTGTGAGAGAAAAGAGACAATTAGATCCATTGCATGTGACATGACTGTAAACTTCCAGCAAATGCACATTTATGCTTATCAAGCTGATAAACCATTGCCACATCCAAGTATGATAGGAGGCTATTACTCTGTTGTACCATTAATCAACTGCACTATCTATTTCAGTATGGACATAGTGCATGTAATTATAACAGGATGCATATGTACCCCATGCTTCTCTGCACTCTTGGTGCATTTTGCTATTCACTGTAATATCTTCAGCAGCTGTGCAATACTGAAGAAGAGAAGAAGAAACATGAAAGCATAACAAATAACAATCTTGGCTGTGTCCTGCATTCTATAAGATTTAATGCTGATGGATCACACAACTGAGGAGTAGCAGTAGTTCTAAACTTATCCTCCCATCAGCTAAAGATGTCCTTCTTCTGCCATTTCAGGGCACTATACTGGTGACAACAATTCTACCAGTGCATGGGATGCTAGTTCCACTTCAGACAACCTTGGCTAATCTGATCCAAGCCTCAGTCTTATACTGAGTCCCATTATAGTCCCCTTGCAAAGGCCAATGGCTGTAGGGCTTCATGATGAGTGCCACAATCATCCTCACTATCCCACCTCTGTACTCTAAATTCAGCATCATCACCTCCCACACCAACCATGCCTGCAGAAGTCAAGCTACAGCTCCATGTCCGAAATGGTGCCAAATTCCAATCTTACATTTAACAGTTAGTGTATAAACATGCACAACCATGCCAACTGCATCTGTGTGATGAAAATCTGAGAGACATTGGCAAACAAAGAAAAAGGTACTTCATTAAACAGCAAAGATGGTGCGAACCATGGCAGTGAGATTTGCCATTTGTGATGCTCAACCTTTTTACACTTTTTCAGATGGTCAACACTGACATGCTTAATAGCTTGGATTGTTATCCTTGGTGTATTGGAGATTAAATAAAATGATTTAAGCATGTAACTTTCTGGAATTACACACAGTAAAAATTAGTTGTACAATGTGGGAATCGAACCCAAGGAAGAAATAATGCATAAATTTCAAACAAGGTGATTATTTGTCAATGCTACAGAAGTATATTATAATCATGTTCATTACAGATAAACTGTAATCAATATGAATTGAGATATACTTCAGATAGGCCTCTATATGCTGGTCTTTAAGATGTCCTCTGAAATGCATTCTCATGAAAGAGTATTACTGTTTGTAAATGTATGTCAGTTGAATAGACTTTCATGAGTTAAGTAATACAGGTTGAGGTATGATGCATTCACACTTCAGAACACATGCTATTCTAAACATAGAGTTGTGCTATGTCTGGAGTGAGGATGATTTTAACAAGTATTCTTCTCATCATAGATATGCAAGTGCATTTTTGATTACTTATCACAATTATCCTGCTTAAACAGTTACACACATTCAACTGTGTTTCATAAGTAATGCATTAATGAGATATGCTACCTAGAAACAAATATTTATCAAAGCATTAATAAGACATTTCTTGCAATCATCCTAATTATGATAGTCATTTTTATGTAGTGTTACCTTCCTAATGAAAATGTTGTTAGAAATTGTATTCTGACACCCTTTGTAAAAATAAGAGCTATCTGGTTTGTGCCATATATCATCTGTGTTCTATTTTTAAAGTCATTGCACTTTTTTGCCACAGAGAAAATTGCATAGCAGTTGGATGTTCTCCACTGAGTACAGTCCAGAGTGCTGCTAAGCCTGTTTGGTTTACAGAAGGCTGCCTAAATAAAATGTTTCACTTTTTTCCTTAAGCAGTTAAGCTTGATTGAACACTGCTCAGCAGCGAGCAAGTGCAGAAAGCAAGAAACAGAAAAAAACAGCATATGAAGTTTGATGAAAGTAAGTCATAAATCCTGAGTAATAATTTATACAGTTCCATCACACAGTATGGATTTGAACACCAGAGCAACTCTGTTAAGTTGCTAAAGTCACTGCATTTACAGCTTGTGCTACAGAGAGGGGTATACATCATGTAAATATCACTCACTCATTACAAATACCGCACTGTGGTGACAAAACTGTCAATGCTAATGGCGATTACAGAAATGAAATTGCCCTTTCCTTCATCTGTGAGCCCTGTTTGCACTCTGCTAAGCAGTGTGGAAATTACAAAAAAAAAAAACAATTCATGTTCTACATGACCTGCACTTCCATACCTACTGCAAGCATTACAAGCAGCATATGGCTTCAAGCGGGATTGAAATTCTGCATCCTCTTCTGTTACTTTAAACTCATTTCATTTATACTGTGTGCTACACTGATGCTTAGGTAAGGTGTGGAATTTCTTCTTTGGTTGCTGTTCAGAGTGCTGTAGCAAAGCACTCCTGCAATACTCTAAAACATGTTACTGATGGCATGCCAAATGAAATTTCTCAGTTTGTACCTTGGTCAGTGGACTTTTATTCACTGATACAAAATGCTGCCAGTCCAAAGTGCACTTTGCCAAAATAAGTGCAAATGAAGAACACAACAAAATTAAAAATGAACCTATAAAATGTCATTAGCCAGCAAATATCATGCAATAATAATGCAATGCAGGATTGTGAAGCTTCCTTAATCTGTGTGCATTACAGCCTGATCATATGCTCAGGAAATCTGCAATAAATCTATCAGAAAGCAGATTAATTGGATTTGAACCCTTAATTACGTGCACTCAGTTGAGTTTCTTATGCCTCTTTGCCACTGACACAGGGTTACAGTAGTAATCAGGAAAAAGGACATACCACAAAAATATAACTTAGAAAACAATCAAATTACAGGTCCAACAGTTCAGTCCATCAGATCAAAAAATGTTCCTTTTTCATTTCATTTGCTTGAAAATGTCTATATGAATGTGGTATTGACAAATACTTTAGGCTAATAATAGTCCATACCATATTAATGTAATGTTGCAAACACTGCCAGCTATTTCTTCTCTTTATTTTCTGAGCATCTTCCTTCTTTTCAGTTTAACAATGTCATGGGCATTTATGTGCAACTGGTTTTCAATGTGTTATATAGATGAGTGGCATTTCAGAAAGATTTTTAGCAGATGATGAACAATGTGATATTAGTACAAGAATGTCACTGTTGTTAAGGTTGTTCTCATAGCTCAAGGTGCTTCCACTTTTTATTTTAAGTCTACTCTGCATAAGACAGACACTTCAGAGAGAAGTGTGTTTAGTATTTCTTGATGTAGTCAGAGTAATCATTAACACTTGCAAGCCATTAGCAGCTAAGAATTGTCATTGCTCCTCCCTGCAGTCCTAGGGTGTGTGCATGCAGTTGTCTAGCTACTTAGAAGATGTGTACACTCCCTACACCAAGTGATTTTATCATATTCAGGAATTCTAATGATTTCAAACCTCATTTGAATCTTCATAGTGTTCAGAAGGCTGAATCTACACTATACAATGGTAATGGTATAGCTATGGAAGTGGAAGAAGGGGAGAATGATAAGATAAAAACAGACTACTACTGCTAGTTAATTGGAAGAGATTTTTCTACAAATTACTGCACTATTTTGTAAGGTAAATTTGTCCTGTGCATAAACTGTTTGCATTTTCATATTTGGAATGTATTTCTATATGCAATAGAAGAGACTTTTGAAATATATGGAATTTTTTCATTCATGCACATCAGTTATTGCTCTGATTTCCAAGTTAATAAAAAATGATATTATTATATCACAATGTTGTGTTACCATTTGCTCTTGGAATTTTACCAGTTACTGCAGGAAAACTGTATTGTGTTCATTATTAACTTTAAGGGGTTGTGCACATGTAGCTAAATGAGGTGTTTGACTTCTCAGATGACCCATGTTGACCTCCACAATTGTGGAGATATCAAAGAAAATTGTCTGGGTACTTGGACTTTGAATTTTTCCATAGGCATTGATAATCTTGCCATGCTAATGTAATAAAATGTATCTTTTGGGGGGGACTCTCTTGATTGTTGCAAAAAATGAACATTGTATGTTCAGTTGTTTTGTGTTGAGGATGGGTGCACAACATTTCTTTGTGGAGAATGATTTCTGTATGTGCTACAAATGTGTTTTGTCCTTTTTTTGTTTCATGTTATACAGGACTATGTCACCCAGACCATCTGTTCCACCAAGCCACTATTCAGTGATGTAGAGAATGAGGTCATCATTGAAGCCGTCTGCCACCATGGATCCTTCCTACTTGACACATCCAGAGGTGATATGTCTGGCAGAAAAAAAATATAGCAGCAGGTGTTTGCTGATATAAATGGAGTGGTCAGCCATGCCAGAAACTATAATCAGGTGTGACACCATGCCACTGATATGATTACAGTGGCATGCAGGAGGTTAGCTGTGGCAGCATGAATACTGATGGCTACCTGGTGCGGGGGATCCTGCTATGGAACCACCACTCAGTAAAAATGAAAATTTCCTGACCACTGTCAGTGATCCAGACAGCTCATCAGAGGGTTCACACAAACTCCCTGATGTTGGTGCTAATGTGGACAACAGGCCAAGTGTGTCCCAAGAAGAAATTCCAGATATGCTATATATAAGGCATTCACTTCCATTCTATACATCATTATGTGTTATTACTTGTACATCTGTAAACATTGAGATATGTAAATTAGAAGAGACAAGAGTTCAACAGAAATTGTGTTGGGGAGGGGGAATGGTCAGTCTAACTGATTCTGGCATATTTCTTAATAAGAAGATAGGCGGAGCATTAATCTCTTGTTCTTATGTCGTTTGCATTGTGATGCATATTCTCTCCCCATCTAAGAACAAGTCAAACCAAACAAATAGTATAGGGTACAATAGTCAGGGATATTTTTAATAGTAACTCTCAAACAACTAGAAACTACAGTTATCCGTCATCTACCAATCCCCATGTGTGCCGGTTAACCGAGAGTTTACTGTGTGTGTATCTCTCTCTCTCTCTCTCTCTGTATATATATATATATATATATATATATATATATATATATATATATATATAGTTTATATTTATACTTATTTATCAGTGTCTACACAAACACCAAAGATTAACAATGAATGATTATTTAAGACAAAAACTAAAATGATCAAAACAAAAATAAGACTAAACTGCACCCCCCACACTCTCTGCTAACTATATATATTAACTCTGAGATTCCACAACAGCAGAGGTAAGGCAAATTACCTGACTATCCTTGTAATCTCATAGAAAAGACTGATGGCTATAACTCCACTGAAAGGAATGTCTGCTCATATGAGCATTCACTATTTACAGCTGTAAAAAGCATTTGTTAATATGAGCATTCACTATTTACAGCTGTAAAAAGCATTTGTTAATATGAGCATTCACTATTTACAGCTGTAAAAAGCATTTGTTAATATGAGCATTCACTATTTACAGCTGTAAAAAGCATTTGTTAATATGAGCAGTCACTATTTACAACTGTAAAAAGCATTTGTTAATATGAGCATTCACTATTGCATTTGTTAATATGAGCAGTCACTATTTACAACTGTAAAAAGCATTTGTTAATATGAGCATTCACTATTTACAGCTGTAAAAAGCATTTGTTAATATGAGCAGTCACTATATTGACCTGTAAGGTAGAAAACTCAAAGTAGAGAATCACAAAACACTGTATCACTTAGAAAAATGAATCACAAAACAGACTGAGTACTTCTCTCCTACTAAAAAAAGCCCTATATCAGTAAACCCAGCTACAAAACGAAGATCAGGTGTTGTAATGGTAGAGGTTTTGTTAGGGAAAGGGTTTTTAGGATTGTAATTGGGTTATAGTTAGGCTCAGGGGTAGGGTTAGGTCTACTGTTAGGATTAGCATACATGAGTAAGATGGGCAGGGAATGTGAATTTCACAAGTTTAGAAAGTGTATCTCTATTGCCTTTCCAAATTAACCATACATCAAGTATCTTCTACATATCACAGTATTTCTAAGCGTAATGTCATAAATACAATGATGTTCAGAAAGCACTGAGTTTAGTATTGAAAGACATTTTGGATAGAATTATTGCTGTTAAATGAAGCAACACATCATTAAATTCAAAAGTGTAGACATTTGTCTTTTTCAACCAAAAATGGACAGCTCTCAAAACCAGCAGAATACAAAAGCAAAATATCAGTATATGACTGAACATCAAAAGTATATAAAAATACAGCTGGTGCATGCAATAATTTTAACAATTAAGGTAGTGACTTTTATCCTGTATGAAAAGTATTCAAGAATGGGTTTTAAACAAATTCCCAGAAAATCTGCTTGGAGTACTATTACTGAATCCCTACCTGAAAGGGGTTCCTATCACATAGTCAAACTTTTACAAGTTCGAACCACATATGGTCAACACCATACATTTGAATATGCAAAAGTTTGAGCATTTGAATGGAAATCTCCATAAGTGGAGGTTTCCATTCACTTCAATGTGGTGTGATCTTGGAGTTGGTATATTTAAGTAGCAGGGGGTGTGGGGGTGCCCCCCTGCTTACAACAATTTATTTTTTTGTCCGTTGTGTTTTTATTTTTTTTATGTAGTCGAAGTTTTGTAACTTCGAACATAATGCTTCGACCATTAGGTGTTCAGAGCTATGGAACTTTGACTAGCTGATATAGACTCTCTGAAACAAAAGGTTGACATGGCAGACTTATGTATGTTTGGCAAAATGTAAAATTATTGAGTCTTTGGAGCAGGAAATATTACTTCACTGGCAAGCTGATTACTGGTAGCAGAAGAATCTCTGCTCAATATGTTAGAAAATCCTTGGCATATTGATGAAACTCTGAAATAGGGCCATATAATAGAGATGTATATTAACTAGCATAAGATAGTTAATTTAATACTTCACATTCAAATCGAGCTGCAACAAGCACCACTATACTCCCACCTTTATCAGCATAGGTGGAATTATATCTCTGTTAGTCTTTAAATCTGAAATGGCCGCTCTCTGATTTTAATTTTACTTTGTTCATGGGACTGAGCATGGATATCATTACGTAATGCTATTTCAATATTTGCAATACATGGATATGAATGGGGTAGAAAGAGTAAAAGTTAATACACCCAACTTAAAAGGAACAATATAAAAAAATCATTCCACTTCTTTAAACTGGAGTTCTAAGTTTCACATTCTATAAAAAGTTCTAAGATCTTCTGCTAAATGAAACTCTGAACATACTGTGTAAGAACAAAGGAAGACGTTTATTCAAAACTTCATTCTGAGAATTGGACAAAGCAAAGTTTGAATATTTAAAGGAAGATAATTTTATTCATGAATACAAGTTAGGAGTCCATGTTTGTCAGTCTCTTTAGAGAAGCTGTGAAGTCACCACTGTTTATAGCCCCCTCCTCTGTATCTAATGGATGTGTTGATAAAGAGATAGATATATGAGTAGCAGTGAGCTTTCACTTTGAATAGTCTCATGCCCAGCATCAAAATTTGTAGCAGAATTTAAGAAGAAATCCTCAGTGTTACTATAGTTAGTGGATTAAAAGTTGGAGAACTCAAGACAAAGGAAGGTGAACTTTTTGTTTTCTTTTTCTTTTACTTCGGTATTAAAACCTATTTTCTGTCTTTTTCCCAAATTTAGGAGTTTGTTTTTGCCTATGCCATATTAACTCATTGATATTCCTATAGTCATGGTAACTTCTTTCAGTTATATAATTATTTTGATTTGCTTCCGTTTGTATCTGTAGGACTTTTGAGTGTTTACATGACCAAGAGTAATAACTTTCTGTTCTTCTAAGTCTTTGCTAAGTTGCATTGGAGACTTATATTTTTCCCAGGTTTTAATATTTCCAATGCATTATTAGCTGTGTCATAGTAATACTTCTGTTTTGATGTATTCTCTGCAAAACAGCTTGCACATTTGACATTTTCTCTGGCTGAAGACCAATAGAAGGTGTCAACAACTATGTTCTTAATTTTCTTCCTGTCATCAACTGTAAATATGAAAATCTTCAACACATGTTTTTCATGATTTTTGCACTTTCTGGTCTGGATAAGCATCTTCACGTGGTCATTAGACTATGGATACCCTGCTGAAGACTCAGTGTGAAAAAATCCAACATTTTGTGAAAATATGCATAATTCTTGATAATGAACTGTGTGGACAGTTATCATGGTTGCATATGCCAGGGATCTTATAGTATGAAAAATATGTGAAATCAGGTTGTGAATGGGTTTATGAGGTTATGAACAGATTTAACAGGTTGTGAGGAGGCATGCAGGTTATGAAGATATATTGTTCAGTTTGATGACCACAGGCCAGCGTAGTTGTCGACACAGATGAGATAATGATTATTCCTGGACTGAAACAGGTGAGTTCACTACAGTGACTGGTGAAAGGAGACAGCTGAAACCCTTAAAATATAGCACACCTAATAATTATGTATATACCTAGGTAACAATTCTACAACACAAAAGCATCCAGAAGGCATCTTTTCTGTTTGCCCAAATTACAGCTGCAGGTATTCTGTTACATTGTTTTTTATTATTTTTGTATTTTAATTATCTGTACACAGGGCAACCTTGTTTGTCAATTTTCTTTCTGTGATATGTAGGCATGCTGTTTATTCTCTATTAAGCATATATAACAAGACTGACAGTATTAGAAGTGACTGTTGTCAAGGAAACAGTTTGCTCCTTTCTTTCTTTTTTTTGTCCAAGTTCACAGGAGCATATGTATACAAAGCGATGCCAGTTATATGCAAATTGATTGCACCAGTCAGCACAGACCAGTACCGTTGCTGCTTCTGTGTAACTGTTATTCCCTTCTGCATTTTTGCACCTGTTCATTAATAAAGGAAAAAACAAAAATGAGTATGCATGTGTTGTTGTGGTGGTGGTGTGTGTGTGTGTGTGCATGTGTGTGTATGGGGGGGAGGGGTGATGCAGGTTCAAAACTACACAGAAAACTTTAATCATCATAGCACTTAAGTCAGGATTCTCTGATCTGTAATATGCAAGGGTATTGTTAATCTGTTGCATTAAAGCACTATGTATATTCATAACCTTAAGCAGTGTCTGAACCAGCTATCAGAGACAAATGGACTTACATGACATTCTTTCTGGAACAACAATAGTTATTTGCATGAATTTTCACCCTAACACCAATACACCTGCTCACCATAACCAAATACTGAAATAGAAAATAAGCATTTTTACTAGTCTGTCTCCAATTAAAGCATCATTCATGAATTACTACTATGCACTAGCTCTCTCTGCGCTTAATCAGTTGATCTCCTGATCTTCTCCAGTCACATCCCATCATCACAGCAACCAGCACGATGACACAAGTCCTAGAGCAACACAAAAGAATAGACAGAAGCACATTAAAGGTATACACTTATATTTTCAGTTATCTAAACACTAAACTAAAGCAAATGCATTTAATAAATTCTACAACTGGAATGCATTTATACTTGCCGATATCTCTAAATTGTGAAAAGTGGGGTCAAATAAAAAATGTGTAGGGAACTTTATTTGGACTACAAATCAAAAACTACAAAATAATTAGTGCAATTAAGCTGTATGGTGATTATAATTTAATTCTGGTTGGCTAAGTGGTGCTGTGATCTGGGTACCTAGAATGTAGAATTTCATTGGGGACATCATATACTGTGAATACATTTGAGAGGTACAATCACTGAAATTGTATTAGCATCCTCTCTTGTGAAACTTTGGGAAAATATCTACATGGCTAAATTTAATTAAATCATGGTTATTGTTTTTATTGTGACTTTCCTTTGTAGTAAATTACTTTGATCTCTTGTTAACAAATTCACTCTCTTTTCTTTCTGTATACTTCCCTGCCTTCCCTACACATAAATGCATTTCCACAACATTTGTAAGTATTCTCATGAGTTCTTTTTCTTATGTTTAACATTCCCTTACCTTCGTTTATTCCATGCATACTTAGTATTTTATTTCTAGTCTTCTTAGCTGATAAAGAAATAACATGCATGTTGCACATCTTTTCAATCTTCTTTAAGTTTTTTTTCATAAACATATCTTTCTTTTTTAATACGTCTATACCACAAGATCGAATGCTAAAAATAGCGAATGCTCTTTTATCGAACTTAAAAACCTGAAACCTTAAAATGTCGAAGGAACAGATCAGCAAATTTATTCCCTGAGAAAATATTCGCTGATCCAAAAAAAAAAAAAAAACAATGTACAGGCAAAATAAAGTGGAGGACTTCACCCCCCACACCCTCCCAACTTAAATATACCAACTCCAAGATCGCAGCACAGCGGAGAAAACAGCAAAGTCCGGAGAACGGCCCATTGATTTTTTTTCCCAGGGAAAAAAAATCGGCATTCCGTGCCTTCGACATTTTCAGGTTTTGCATTTTAAAGTGCGATACAAGAGCTTTCGCTAATTTAAGCATTTGGTCTTCTGATAGGAACCCACATGTCATACCTATTTATTACCAGACATACAGAGAATAGTTGAGATAGGGATAGGGGAAGTGTGGACATATATGGGCTACAAGGAGGTTATCTATATATGTGAGGGGAAAGGTGTTTGTGAATAGTATTTATATATTATCCTAAAAATCTGCAGGAACACAAATGGTTGATAGGTTAATTTTTGAATGGACAGCCCTTTATAAGAAGTGCACATTTTTCAAGTAATTTTCCATTTCAGTTTGTTCCTTAAAAATGATTTTCTCTTCCATTACTGAATTATCCAGTTTGCATAGTTCATGCAAAATATGCATCATTGCCACACCTAGCGCTGGTTGCCTTACTTTCCTTTTTACTTTGACTCCCTGCATACACTTTTTTCATATTGTGCTCATTATCATTTAGAGCATATACTCACAAAATACACTGAATTTCTGCCAAAGAAACAAGCTGTAGGCTGTTTCCAATAAAAGGTATTCCCTTACATCCATTTAATACAATAGTGTTTAGAAATAACATTTTCCATCTTAAAGTAGCAATGCTACCCACCTAAATATCTCACATTTGTAATGTTTTCTTATCTCTTGCATTGTGTCACTGGTTTTATCTAAATAAATGCTGTAATTCAGCTTTTGAAATTTCAATAGTCTAAAGAGTCAGTTTTCATTTTATCTGGAGATTATACTCAATTGCCACATAGCTACACCACAGAATAATCACCATTTTAGTTTGAAACAAACTAACACATTTAGTTTATGGTATCACTGATTTGAAAATTGCATCTGTAAATGGGCCCATTCCAGTGTATATGATGAAAGAATTTCTTGCCCTGAATCACAGTTTTATCACATCATCTAGAGGGGAGGGGTTGCTGCAATAGTTAAGGTGTTTACCTTAGCAAGGCAAGGTACAGGGTTTGACTGTGATCTCTGCTTATTGGCTAGGCTATAGTCTTCTCACTGATAGCCTAGTATTTGCTTATGAATCTGTATATATAACTGAACCCCATTTACACCAGTCATGCTTCTTCTTTTAATTTTTTGTTGGAGAAAAATTTCCCACTGACTTAGATTCTGCTGAATAAGGTTTCATTAGTTTACCTAGAATGTTATTATTTATTTATTTATTTTTGTTTACTGGGAATGGTAGAATGGGATTGGTCCCATTTTGGTGGACTCCATGGAGAAAAGTTCCACAATTACTACAGATAAAATACAGAGAACATTGCAAAATACATAGATAAAGTTAACATAATGGGATTTTGTATAGTACAAAGAGAAAAGAAGGTATACAGTTTTTACAATTACAAAATGCAGAAGATATTTATTTTACATATATTAAACATTGTGGACTTTCTCATTCTGAATTAAACATGCCATCTCCTTCCTTTTGGTTTATCCCAGTTAGGGGTCGCCATAGCAGAACAACGGTCCACAGAATGATTGGCAGTGGAGTTTTACAGTGCCAGCCTAGTGCCCAACTTTCCACAGAAGGCACACACACCTAAAGCCAATAGAGAGCACCCAATCGACTTACAGCATGTCTTTGGGGGGAAACCAGAACACCTAAAGGAAACCCACACAACCACAGGGAGGACATACAAACTTGACACAGAAAGTACCCCAGCCGATAAAACCAGAAAACTTCTTGCTGTGAGGTAGTAACGCTAACCACTGCACCACCGCTGCCACCTAGACTTGTATGTACCTTAAAACTGTATGTATAGATTAGGATCTACAGTTGAATTATCAAACATAGTATATGCTAAATTTGAACATGCACAGATACTGGAGAGATATACACATGTAGAGATATGTTAAAAATATGCTACAATGTTATGTCATTTAATTATTGTCAAAATTTAGTTTTTTAGGAGTAAAGTAAGCAGGTTAAGATTTTATAGAGGTGATTGTAGTTTTTTATGTTAGTATATTTTATAAATAACATTAATATGCAGTGGAACATGAAATAGAGGTACAGAGATAGAGATATTAGGTGAGACAGGGATTGGGAGAAGGATGAACATATCTGCGCTAGAAGGAGGTTAGCTGCGTAT
Organism: Protopterus annectens; assembly: GCF_019279795.1. NCBI lineage: Eukaryota > Metazoa > Chordata > Ceratodontiformes > Protopteridae > Protopterus > Protopterus annectens. The sequence continues at coordinate 142,154 of NW_025048863.1, read as the reverse complement.
GTGAGGGAATATTTATATACTATCCAGTAGATGCACAGAACCACAGTTGTCAGAAAAGTAAATTTTTGAATGGACAATTTTATGCCTGTTTGTCCCTGTAGTTGCTAAGATAAATTCGTCTCTTTTTCTTTTATTTTTCAGATATGACAGATCGATTATTTGACTATTTTAGTAGCTTAGTGATTTATATATTAGGATTTGTAAGATTTATAATTTAATTATATACTTTTTTAATGTTCATTTTTTCAGTTACTTTAGGCAGAAATTTCTTTATGCTGCCATGATACTATTTATAGCCTGGCCCACAGCAATTAATGTTTCTTTAGCATTTTTATTTTGTTTTATTTTATTTTTCTAATAAGAATTCATTTAATTACTTGAGCACTGCTTTAGATGGATAGGGCTGATTTATTTTGGTAGGTAGTGTGTGTGGCTTTTTGTATACTTGATGTAATTGTTTTTCTTTACATTGTATCAAATGGGGAATATGTCTATATTCATTATTATGAAGCATTTTAAATTACATGTAGAATAATGATATACATGTCAAGAATGTTGGTGACCAAAACATTTATCTAGTTAAAGTTTACTAGAATGTTTGTTTTGATCAAACTTTTTAACTGCATTTGGGAATAGGAATAGCACACACGCACACACACACACACACACACACACACACACACACACACACACACACACACACACACACATATATATATTAATATATATTCTTATAAGATGTTTAGTCTGCAGCACCAACTTTTTGAAAAAAATGATTGGCACATACATTGCCAGTATTAAAATTGTTTGTGTCTTTTGGCTTTTCCCGGTTAGGGGTCACCACAGCAGAACTCCGGTCCGCTAATGATTGGCAGTTGATTTTTACGTACCGGCTTGCCAGGCCTGATGCACAACCTTCAATGAAGGTACGCCCATTCACGCATGTCTCCACGCAGAAGACGCTCTAGCTGAGAATCGAACCGGACAGCGTCTTACTGTGAGGTGGCAACACTACCGCAGCACCACCACCACGGGTGTAAAATCTATTCATAAAATGGCATTGACAGATTAGCTGTTTAATACACTGCTTGATCAGCATTGCAGAACCCATATAGTCACGGTTATACTATTCCCATGAAAGTAGATTACAAGGGCTATTGTAGTAATAACTCCAGAACGGAGGCAGTGGAAATTGTTGTAGTATTTCCCCAACACAGCAGATGGGGCAGTTAGGATATTACTGTCCCAGGGAAAGCAATCTGTAAGAACTGTGAGAGTACTTCCCCATAAAATCAGAATATGAGAGCTGGAGAGTTGTAGAACTACCCCAAGAAAGCAGAGCATTAGTACTTTTGCAATGAACGCTCTAGGGACCTAAACCTTGTCACCACAATAAACAGAACATGCTGGAGAGATAGATTCCTGTCCCAGAGACTTCCCATACTCTGGAATAAACTACCTCTTTATATCAAACAAAGCTCCTCATTAGTACTCTTCAAGAAAAATCTTGATGATTGGATTGGAAATAGGAAATTCACTCTGGGGATCACTTCTGTGGCTCTGCTCGACAGTGGCACAGGAAAATAATTTTCTTGAGTGGCAAAAGCAAGGGTACCTTTTTGGCTGGGTATAGGCCCTAGAGCTGATAGCTTAGTACCTACCTATGAACTTATGAACCTATGAATTAGAAACAATAGAGCACATGTTTTTGTATTATATGCGAGTTAGAGAACTGTGGAAAAAATGGTGAATTTAAAATAGGTGGTATTAAAAGGGTGGAGGATTTAGATGTGAAAACTATAAATTATGTCTATTATGGGAAGAGGAGTAAAAATATGCATAAAGGATGGATAAAATTTTGTTTGATGTAATTTGGAATATTTAGATTGCAAGATTTAGAGAAGTTTTGTAGAATAAAATTTGGAATTTGGCCAAGATGATTGAAAAAATAAGATTATGGTTATGGAAAAAGAATGGGGGCTATTTATATATTTATTTATATATTTATTTATATGTTTATTTATTTATTTATGTACTTATTTATTACTGAGATTAGTGATTGTTAAAAAGCATTAAGTAATGTATGATGTATATAGTAAAATCAAAGGACCCCTACTCTTTTCAATAGGTACTTGAGATGTTTTACATCTACCTGGACTACCTCACCAACTTAAGCAGATGGGGCCTTGGTTTGACATCTCACTGAAGAACAGAACACTCAGGAGTTCAACACCCCCTTTATGGTGTACTGCAGTGTCAGCAATCAATCTTCTCCACTAAAGGGGAGTGTGCTACCTGTTGTTCCACTAACATTGCCAGTAGCAGCAGTAGAGCAACTATAAATATATCATTACAGTTAAGATTGAGAAGTAAAGTAATCTGGAAAGTAAAAATGGTTGGTGCTACTTGGACTGTTATAAAGAGTATTACTTTTGAATAACCGAGGTAAGAGAGAGTGATGAAACTGTTACGGGGGGACAGTGAGACAGTGGTCGGTCTAATAACACAGACAGGAAGACTAACCCCAGGATTCAGTAAACCTCCATGCAGGAATAGCTTCTTCCTGCATGGAAACGACCATTTAAGAGCAGCACGGCACCGCACCATGCATAGTTATGAAGGCACACTGCCTCTGCTACTAAAGGGACATGGAGCACGGACGAGTGCAGGGGGGTGTGTCAGAGAGCAGAGCTCTCACAATATACATGCCCCTCCACTCAAGAATTGCTGTTCAGCAATTACAATGAGCGAGAATGCTCATAGGGGGTTGCCACCTCTTCAAATGCCCAAAGTGGGACTGTTAGTGTACAAACATGACATGTTGCAGGAAAAACACACCCAGAGCCATTGCAAAGGTCAAAGTCACACTTTCCAGGAAAACCCTTTGCTCACAGCAACAGAAACACACCAGGATTTCTGTCAAATGTGCAGATGCATGCAGAAATCCACAGCAATAAGAGAAACCTGCCCCTTCTTAGAGAAAATAACACTAGAAATATTTTTTTTATCAAACCGATTAAATCTAACCGTAGCTGTGTGGGTTTTCCCCTTGCTTAGCTACGCCTACTCTAGCTTAAATGACACAAGAAGGTAAATAGCAAGATACATTCAATAAAAGCAGTATTATAATAGTGTAGTGGTTAGAGTGTTTGCTTTGCGAGCAGCCATTCCTGGTTTGATCATCGCTGCAGTAAATTCAATTTTCCATGTGAAAGCAATTCATGAACCTTTTTTTCTTTGCTGTATAACCTACTAAACAACATATATTTGTGAACTGGAGTACTGCATTAAGTGCAGATGTGAGGTGTCATTGTAATGATGTGGTAAAATCCACAGATAAACACAAGTGCCCCATACAGTATACGTACACATGAGTCAGGGATCTTAAACAAAGTTATAATGTGTAATGAATGATAAATCAATGCCATACAGCAAATAGTGTAAAAATGTATAAAGTGTCCAAATATAGCACTTTCCCAAGACCTATGCTTCTTTTCTTTCTAAATTAGTGTGGGGGTAAGCAGGAGTAAGCAGTTTTAAGCGGGTTTAATCCTGTTTGCATGGGGGTAAGCAATGCCTACACAGGATAAGCAATTTAGAGGCTAACTGAGTGTAAGAATATTTAACTGGAAGTTAAAATTCGTACCATAACACAAACCTGCTTACAACTGCCTTAATCACTCTGTATCCAACAGCCCTTGTTCTTCAAATTAGCCTTTGCAAGTCTAAAACCCAGGACCCTGCACTCCATAGCTACAGTGATTTACCACTACACCATAGCAGCTGTACATGAAATTGAGGCATACCCAAACAGATCCTCACTATAGCAAAATCACAATTTACATGTGAAAGGAATCTACAGACAATTATTTGTTTTATAACCTACTAAATAACATATATATGTGAACTGGAGTACTGCATTAAGTCCAGATGTGAGGTGTCATTATAATAAAGTGATGAAATCCCCCGATAAACACAAATACCCTATACAGTGTACGTACGCATGAATCACGGATACTAAACAAATATATAACATGTAATGAATGATAAATCAATTCCAAACAGCAAATGTTGTGTCTTTCAGCTTTTCCTGGTTAGGGTTTGCCACAGCGGAAGTCCGGTCTGCTAATGATTGGAAGTCGATTTTTATGTGCCGAGTTGCCGGCCCTGATGCACAACCTTCAACAAAGGTATGCCCATTCACGCATGTCTCCACACAGAAGACGCTCTAGCTGAGAATTGAACAGGACAACATCTTACTGTGAGGCGACAATGCTACCGCAGCACCACCACCGCAGTTCAATTCCAAACAGCAAATAGTGTGCAAATTTTAAAAAAAGCAACGCTAAGCATTGCACACCTCTGCTTACCAGGTGTAATTTATGCATAGCCTAGCTAATTAGATTTGCCCATTGGTATGCCCCTTTAAACAATGCCAACCTTAGGTAAGCAGGTTTGCCCATAGCTTAGCATTTTCAAAACCATGCAATCATGGCAAAGTGCAGGAAATCGGCCCTATTTAAACCCCACAGGTGGGTATACATCTCATAACTGGTTGGAGCTTCCTCCTGTAGGCACAATAGCTGGTGTTAGGGAAGGATTGTGCTTCCAAGCACAGCGCTGGGGCATCCAGGCGTCTAAGGTCATGACAGGACTCCTGGTAAAACACCATGAAGTGAGACTGCTGCAGGGCCAGTACCAGGGTTCCTAATATAAAGCGGAAGCCTGGGACTGTCTCGCCAATGACCTCACCAGTGCCACTGGCATCCCTCGAACTGGTGAGCAGGTCAGGCATCACTATGCTGACCTGAAGCAGAGGAAAAGGGAGCTCTTGGATCAGTGGATCCAAGAAGCTAGGCAGGGTGATGTCCCAGCAGTGTGTAAGTACTCATTCTACAAACTGTTTAATAATTGCCTAGCTCATGCATATTATGGATAGGTATGGTTAAATATTCCTCTTATGTCTCTGACAGCAGCAGTGGAGTGGGCTGTGAATCAGGAAGCCCATGCATGTAGGCTGCAAAGGCTGTGCCACAAGACACGTTAGTAATAATCTTTTGTGTACTGTCATAAGAAATAAATATAAAAGTAGTAGAAAGTTAATTGCCCGTATAAAACCTGTGTTGTGTATGGGATCAACTGAATAAATCAGACAATATGGCAGGAAGAGTCTCATATAGGTTGTATAAAATGAAAGAGTAACAGCCTGCCAATAAAGGTCTAACTCCTGGACTGCTTGTGTTTACTTTGGTATCATATGGTAATGTAGTGTTGCATTCTCTTAATAGTACTGTTGTATTAAGCACTGTTACCCACACTCTGCTACATAAATAAAATCACAAGGTCATATTGTACAACTGAGAGAGACTTAGACAGAAAACAGTGAAACAACATACAGCAAAATCCAAATAGCATGCTCAACTGTGAGCTAAACTGTTGTAGTCTTAGCACACACAGCCATGGTTTAAATCCTGCGAGTGGTAGTAAGCTGTATGCATAATCATCTCCCTCAACTGTACAGATTCCATCAGAAAGTTCAGATAATTGGCTTAATTTTTCTGCCTGTCACCCTGTTCCCCTGGCAAATCAGTGGGATGATCCCAGAAGTTTAGGCAGCAAATAATGACATACAACTGATTGTCAGACATCATAACCATCAGAAATATATCTATAAGAACAAACTTGTCACTCTAGCAACTCACCAAAATGTTATGAGAGTAATATGCAAAATATGTCCCTTCTCTATCCCCATGTTGTGAAGCTATGATGAGAGTGTGTGCAGTAACAGAGTGAGACATATGTGCATAATAATAACATGGAATCTGGTAATATGTGTGACAACATTCAGATAGTGTTAACAAACATTGCCTCCACAGGTCTGTCAGATAAGAAAACTGTGCCTGGAAGTAAAAGATTGAAATCCTGGACTGGTACTGTTTAGTCTGGTATTGTTTGGCATTGTTAGTGTTGCAGTTTCTCTGAATAATAATGTATTACTCATCACTGTCAACCACACTGTGCTACATAATAAAACTGTCTAGGAATCCCTGTATAAGACTGTTGTAATTACAAGGGCAGATTATAAAACCACGGGAGACTTATAGACCGAAATCAGTGAAAAGATATACAGCAATATCTAAATAGCACACTCAACTGTGATGTCCACTGTTTTATTTTTAGCAGACACAGCCATTTTGAATCCTGGGAATGGTAGTAAGCTGTATGCATAATCATACTCCTCAACTGTACAGATTTGTTTGGAATGTCCAGATAAGTAGCCCATATTCACTGCCTGTTAACTTGTTCCCCTGGCAAATCAGTGTGATGATCTCTGAAATGTAGGCAGCTTTTAATGACATATAACTGATGATCAGACCTGTAAATATTCAGTAAATGTATATGAAAACAAACCTGTCATTGTAGCAACTCACCAAAGGTTTATGAGGGCAATTGTCAAAATATGTCCCAGTTCCACCTGCATGTTGTCAAGCCTTGACCGGAGTGTGTGCAATATGAGATTGAGAGGTATGTGCATAACATCCATCTGAAATCTGGGAATATGTGTAGAAACAGTCAGGTAGTGTTAACGAACAAGACCTCCACAGTTATACCAGGTAAGAGGTGTATACTGTAGGTAAAACACAGTTCACATATATAGTTGTCTACAAACATACCACTGTCCAAACTAAGGCCATAGGGTAGTGTAATAATACCTGTAAGGTACAGATTACAGCAGTGACTAAGAAAGTAGTGAGAACTACAAGGATATACAAGTTGTTAATTGACATCTCTCTCTCCCCCCACCATATCTGCAACAATAATCTAAATACACAATGGGTATGTGTACAATGAAATCTATTGTTGGGACATATGTCCTATTGTTTGATTAAATATTGAAATGTGTTTATGTGCAAGTGCCGTGTTGAAATACTCTCACATTGGTATCATGGTACCATCAATGTAACCTGCATGCTGTTGTAATGGCCACTGCATTTCCATATATGCATGTGTTCTGTTTGCTATGCAGCTGTTCCATATCTAGTGTTTTGAGTTAATGGGAATATCTATGCATGCTGTTATACCTAATCCTGGAATGTGCTGACTATTACTAACCCACATATGTTTTAAAATTGCAACACCATAACACGATTGGG